>NW_021604962.1:769947-784220 GCF_004785775.1 Grammomys surdaster
GGCCTGGTCTACAGAGTGAGTTCCAGGACAGCCCGGGCTATACAGAGAAACCCTGTCTCAAAAAAACAAAAAACAAAAAAAGAAGAAAGAAAAAAAGAAACCTAATACAGTAGAAGCATCTTATAAAATAAACATATATGAAAAATCTGAATAAAATTACCAAATAACTGGGGTAGACAGTAGCCCAATTATATATCTGCCACCACCAAATGCAACCTTGCATAACCCTAACCCTAACCCTAACCCTAACCCTAACCCTAACCCTAACCCTAACTCTAATCTTCTGCATTGAGCAATTTAAGGAGGTTACAGAAATTCCATATACTCTTATTTACAGTGAGCAATCTTACACAAATCAGATCATATTGAATAAACTGAATAATCTCATTACTTAATTCATTATATCACCAACTAACCAATCAACCAAACAAACAAAAAACAGTATATGACTCTAGGCAGAGATGCAGCAGAAATACTAAATGAAAAGGAGAAAATGTGAAAAAAAATTGATTTGTATGGAAACAATGATCAGAAAAAAAAACACATTGAACTAAATATCAATTTAAGTATATAATAGGTTACTAATTAACAAGAAATTTGTATGTTAACTACGAATCTGTTATAAGATGAATTATGGGCACCAACTTTTAAGATTCTTGTAACAACTTTGCGAAGCAGGCACATTTTAAAATAAATACATTGAGACACAGAATTTTCGGTAACCTGACCAATGATATACCACTTACAAGCAACAGAAAGGGGATTCAAACTCTTGTGTCCAGCTCCAGAATCTATATTTGGAGAAACTTTATTTCATCTTGCCTTTTCATAGGAGTTTGTTTGTGTCTGTGTAAAACCTTCTCTCTTCTGTCACTTGCTTTCACTTACTTGGGCTACATCTTGCTTAGAGGTGTGCATAGTTATCTCTAGCCAGTGCGTGGCATTATGATATATGAAGAAGTATTAAACCTTTGGCCCTATTACAGTCCCTAATGTATTCTGGAAATTTCCTGAAAGAGAAGAAAAGGCCATGTTTAATTATAATAATAGTTGCTCTTCAGTCCCCAATTCTTGAGACAAGGCTTTGTAAGAACCCCAAAATCTGTTCTATGACTGTCATTCTTGCATATAAGGCCATGACTGATGGTGGACCCCCAGCTGACTGATGGGCTGCAGAGAGCTCCGAGGTTGATGTGCTGTGGAGAGCATGTCAGAGCACATGTGAATGTTTGGGAGCTCTACTCTCCCTTCTTCCACACATTTGTTTGCTTCCTGTCTCCTGTTGCAATCCTTTCAGATGGCTGTTTCCAGGCTGCACCATTTACAGCAAACTAGGGAATCTAAGTGTTTTTAGCTGTGTGTAAGTCATTTTAGTGAACAAAAGAGGAAGTAATGTGAACCCTAATAATAGATATCTAGTTAGACTTTAGGGGTTTGTGATTAGCAGTCATGTGCTACTCAGCTTTTAATCTGTAGTGATTGTGGGCTTAATGTCAGAGCTGAGTTAAGTCTTCAGGAACCTAGCAGATATTCAGGGTGTTGGCAAATTGTTTATTGGGATGCAGAAATAGCACAAAGTGGGTGCTGAAAGTGTTGGGCTTGAAAAGAAGACCAGTACCATAGAAGGGAGAAAAACCACGCCCAGGAGGAATTGCTGGCATTTCTTCAGCTAGAGCCCAGGGCTGCTGAACTGTGACAGGAACACAGTGAAAGAAAACTCAGCCTTTTGATGCCCAGGGCTTCTCAGTGCTTTAATTCATCTCAGGAATGTAAACCAAGAGTTAATTCATAAGTTACTGTGTCTACAAGCCCAGGGGATAACTCCAGTAAGATCTCCTCTAGATCTGATGTGAGAACTGCCCCCCTGCTCTGTTACAGTTTGGGATATATATAGGTCATACAGAGCAACAGCTAGCATTTCTCAACAGGGACCTCACTGTTCAACCTGAGCTTATGGTGTCACTTCCTGATTAAACACCACAGCAATAATTTATTTTCCATTGCTAAGATACTAAGTATGTATTTTTTATATAAAGAGTCTGAACTAGATGCTCTCTGAATATCTATCAAAATGTAGAGAGGCTTAGGGGCATACATCAGTGGTAAAATTTGATTTGCATTAGACCCTGAGTATAAATGGCACAGAGAAAATAATCTACATTAAAAAATCTGAAACTGTGCATGCAATTTTCCCTTTTTCTTAGAGATTTATAACTGATTTACTGTAATTTCTCCTCATAGATTTGTGCCTCTATTTTGCAAATTAGAACAAAGCAAGACTCCTAATGATTTGAGCCTACCAATAACTGGATGACAGAATAAAAAACAAAAACAAAAAACACCAAGCTTTGTACTTACATATCACATTTGTTTCATGGCTTTCTTGTAACTAGTAACTAGAGTGACTGGTTACTAATAACTACTTTTAAGTATTATGAAAGTTTAATGATAATGATCCATAAACCACCATAGTCACACGGTCCTCGAATCTTCCAGCTTTTTCTGCTCTCACATCTATTGACCTATCTCATATTGAGAACTCTAACTGTAGCTGCTCTTTGACCCAGTTCACCTCAATAATCCACTCTATCACTTCAAGCCTGGTCAAAGTGCAGTTCCCATATCCGACACTATCTGCTGGTTCCTTTCAGGGAGAGATTTCCACAGTAAAACCACTGACGATATTGGAAGGGTGGATACATGTCTCTAACTAACATGAGTGATGTTAATGTGTCAACGTGAGCTCATCACTTAAACGCACGGCTTTGGAGCCAGATGTTGAGAAACTAGTTTTAGAGATAGAAAGGACAAGGCTGTGCCCACAGGCCTCGCCACATTCTGGAGTGGAGCATCTAATTCTAAATAGACTGTCTGTTTGCAGAGCTAAATAAAAGCAACTGCCTAAACTTTGCATTAAAATTATATGTTTAATGGTCCAAGAGCCTTGTAAAAGTAGAGCGATTCTTCATTCGGTAATAAAGCCATTTATTATTACAAACTATGTACTACAAGAAAAACCTAGTAAAACAGAACCCTGTAGGCTATTAACAAATTGGTGAAGTTCAACCTTAAATTAGTGTTATAGCTCTAATGATGAAGTTCATTTGTGAATGATATAAAATAGTTGAATATGTATACCTTTGGGAAAAGATTTTAATCTAGAGATTTCCTATCTATCAAACCCACTAAATGAACCCTACTTAGCATCTGAAAATTTATTTAATTTTTATTTTTTAAGTTTTATTTTTTGTATGTGAATTCTGAGAAGCATAAAACAAACATGCACTTAACATGTCTTCTACAAAGATACATCTCTAGAGTATCCCTGAAATTAGTCTAAAATTGATTTACAAGACTTCCCTAAAATCTTGGAGAGAACTATAGACACTAGGAATGTGATGCTTACGACCTAGGGTGGAAAGACAGCAGAGGGAGTCTCCTTGATAACAACCACAGAGCTGTTTAACTCTGTCCCTCCCTTGACCAGCCAGTAAAACAGACTATGACTTCAAATGTTTATTACAGACTTCTTGGTGTACCTCTCTCCACCCGCAGAATAAACTTAACCTAACTATCCTTCAATATAGTTAGACTGACTTTAAATAATAAAAGAAGAAACATGGATGACTCCCATGACATCATGCAAGAACTGCACAAGCTGTAAATCTGTAGTCCACTTTAATCTAATTTAGATGGAAACTACTTTGAGTTCTTTTTTAAATTATTTATTTATTTTATGTATATGAGCACATTGTTGCTCTCCTCAGACACACCAGAAGAGGGGATCTGGTCCCATTACAGATGGTTGTGAGCCAACATGTGTCTGCTGTGAATTGAACTCCGGGTATCTGGAAGAGCAATCAGTGCTCTTAACCATTGAGCCATCTCTCCAGGCCCTACTTTGAATTCTTACACTATTAATTTTCTATTAAATAGAAAATAAATGTTTAAGCCCTGATGAATTGATGAAATGAAGCTCTCTGTGCTTCAATTATTTTCTTTTAATGTGCTCAATGCATCACAAAAGCATGACTTGACTCATTTGTTTGAATTTCAACCTACTGAAGACACATACACACAGATGACATTGTATGAACTGAGCAAGCATGTTGTATTTGTATATGTAGAGAGAAACATACACACATGCATGTATGTAACAAACTTTAAAGAAAATGGGGCCATGCATGTCAATGACAGTTTGTGTGTGGAAGGGGCATAAAGAATGGGCTGATGGAGGGAAGGGACAGGGGAAATGATGTAATTATAATAATCTTAAAAATGAAAAAAAAAGAACCAAAATTTAGATTTCTAAGAGGAACGGCACAGCACTGATTCATAGTTAGTGAACAGATTTTTCCTTACCAGTATGTTCCTAGTCATTAGAAAATGGGATTATTAATAAGCTCAAAAGTGTTCAGCACAAGCAATGAACACTAAGAGGACCTTGGACCGAATTTTTCTGTGGTCTTTTATTTCATACAACAAGCATACATCTCAGAAAACACAAATAATTTCTTGAAAAAAATTAGTTAAATTCATAACAACCTCTTAATTCAATGTCTGATATACTTTGCCGTTGAAAACAGTTCAAGTAGGCTATTAGGTGCAGTCTAATAGCTAAATTTGCTCAGTGATGCTTTTATTTCTGCAACCCCAAGATCCTAACCTTGTAAATATCAAACAGTGTATGAAGCCCACGTGTGAGAGACTCAGAACAAGCCCGAGATGCCACACTACCTCAACCCATCAATTCCATCTCTACTCTTGACCATCAAGATCGAGGACAACTCTGAAAAGGGATAGTTGTTCTAGAAACAGCTAGTTTTCCAAAGCTAATTAAACAAAGATTAGCAAGTTCAACTGAGTCTTAATCTTTGGATGATTATTCACTTTGTCTTGCATATTTTTAACCATCCAACCAGTATTTATTGTTAATACTTTGTATCAAGCATCCCTTGTAGGGTTGTGTACATAATGCAGACAATAGTGAGTATGAAATGTAGCTGAAGCCAAAAGGTAGTGACTAAAATACCTTCAAAGCATTAGAAATTTGATGGGGGCTGGTAAGCTGGTGACAGCACTGAGAATGTCCCGATTCTGGGAAGGGTTACAGAAACTATCTGTGTATAAATAAATAAATAAATAAATAAATAAACAAATAACAAAAAGAAACAAAGAAAAACAGCCACATGGGAAGCAGGAAGCAGCACATCCTAGGAGAGAATAAAAGCCAATCAAAGGCTGTGAGGAGGAAACAAGTTTGGAATTAGGTTGTTCCACAGAGTATTAGCACCACCAAGGTAGTGAGGCCAGAGGTTCCATATTGGGTTAGAATATTTTCCCCATAGATAATGTGAAGACAAATGGAAATGAGTCCAAATGTGGCACACAGTTTAGTACATAGAAACACAGCAAAGCTCTGCGACAGGCAGACTGTGGTGATAAACCACTCCAATTTATTCATTCTAAATACATGCAGAAAATAATGCTCAGTGTGTGGTAAGTGGGACTCGCCTTACTGAAAATGGTCAGAGCTTTGCAACTACCTGGAATTTAGAACTGTGTTCTGTTCAGAGGCTCTGTTCTATAAATATAGCGATGTCTGTTCCATCTCATCCAAGGACAAAATCACCCAAGTATTAATTCAAATTCACACATTATTGTTAAGTTAGTGAAATTTTTTAAAAAGGTTCTAAATTTTGAGAAGTATTTTATTAGTGTGATCTGTATACATTGTAACAGTATCATAGTTATTGTATTCAGCACATCTATACACACATCTATATATGTCATACATATAATGATCAACAATTTATTAAAGAATTAGACAGTGTGTCTCTAAAAATAAAGACACTTGGCCAACTGAGATCAAAGGCTATGGATCTGACAGATCAGCCTTGTGACTAGACACCTCAGTGGCTGATAGACTAGCATTGTGAGCAGACACCTATTAGGCCAAGCTTCCTAAGATCTAACTTACTCCAAAATTTCACACTTCTCTCAAAAAGTTGCAATGCTTGCTATAAGTTCATTTGTGATGAAACAAAAAACGACTAATGTGAATACAGTATGCAGAATAAACTTCATACATTATTTTAGTCTCTGGCATGTTCTTTTTACCTAAGAAGGAAGTAGCATTTATAGTGCAGAGGATACAGTCATCTGGACCACATTTGCCTCCTTTATTCGGATGTTTATGCCACTGTTCAGATAAGAGGGAAAGGAAAGACAAGGAAATGGTTTTCAAAGCTCTTCCATGTCAAACTCTGAATGACACCCAGCGTCTAACTGCTCTGCTGCCTGGAACTGTCCCACTAGGACAATTTGGTCTCATTGCACTTTTCCATGCACTTCCTACATCTTACTCACACTTGCGTCCAAACACAATAAATCAGAGTTAATTGCATGTCTTAAATTAAAAGACAAAATAATGCACAATTAATTGGGGGAAATCAATTGGTGAATGATTCTCACTCATTACACTCTATGCATGGGATGTATGCCCACTGCTCATTGTTAGCTAGACAACAGACTGCAGCACTTGGGGTAGAGGGCCATCCTTGGCACGCCAGTCTGGAATGAAGAATCAATTGCTGTTAAAACACCTCTACATGCCTACCAAATCTTGCTTTCACTACAAAGTGTTCAAATGTGGCACACAATTTAGTACATAAAAACACGGCAAAGCTCTGCAATAGGAAGATTGTGGTGATAAACCACTCCAATTTATTCATTCTAAATGTATGTAGAAAATAACCCTCAGTGAGAGTTAAGTACCACTACAGAAATGTGCATAATTGTGGGTAATTAGAAAAATTAAAACATCCTTGACAAAGGCTTGAACAGAAATGATATTTCAGCCTATAGTGGAAAAATACCAGATGACGTATACAATTTTGTCATGCTTCTTAACATGAATAAACATTAAGGACATATACTTATTAGACAAATACAAAATAGTATGCACCTTTTGGGTCATTTGTAAAAGATAAGGGAAACAAGATATTAAAAAAGTCACAGAAAATACAGAAAAATGTTAACACATCATTTCTGAGTTATTCATATTCCTAAATTTTCTACATTAAGAATACCACCATAGTATTGGGTTTTAAACATTCAGCTCACTTTGTTCCTGGTCTGATAGTAAATGCTAGTGTTTCATTTGTGTATATGTTCCTAAATATAACCTGTTGAGTCCATCTGATGTCAGTTGCATGTATATCTTCAGGACTGTGTGGCACTGGGTAATGAATCGCCTTGAGAGAGTCTTTTAAGATGAATTAACCATACTCTAATAGTAAAAACAACATTTTAATATATAAAACCAATTGTGAATCATATCCATACACTTCTACTGTATTCTTAGCTATGCAGACAAGTAATTCTCATAACATAATTATTGACATACCTAATAAAAAATTTAAGAAACAGGCTAAATTCTGTTAAATGTTCAGCACAATAGTATATTATAACAAATACCTTAAACTAGCAAACTATGATTTAAAAAAATCATTATAAATTCTTTTAAAGTTATTGTCAGAGACCAACTATGAAATGTCTGCTGCACAGCTAATCCCGTGAATTTCAGGAACTACAAGCTTCTCTCTCTCCCACTTCCCCAGCTCATTATTTATTTTCTGTATTGAAACAGACTTTATCTAGCTACCTCATAGAATCTTGATGCCAAGTCTGGCGATAAACAACACATGCAGGCAAACATACACAGAGTTTCATCATTTGCATCAAAATGCTGAAAAAGAAGAGTGTTTTGTAAAAATACAGCATTAATCATGCTAACTTCCATTTTATTTTCTCTTTGGAAAACTGGAACACATAAAACCCAGCAGAGTAAATGTGTCCAGTGGTATTCAATTACCTGACCTTGAAATAAACAGCCACTTCCTTCCCTCTTTTATTCATTGAGATTCAGGATGGGAAAAAATAATTATTTTCCTCAAAAGGTTGTCTCAACCTCAGGCATCTTTATACCCCAAGGGTAATATTTTCATTCTCTTCTTAATGGAACAAATTTCTAATCTGAATATGTATTCAAAAATAATTGAGGCAGTGTAGTGTCAACACATCACAGTGTCACTCCAAGAGCTGGGAACCCAGTGAGCCACAGCTCTCCTGACAGACAGGAGAGGCACTGATTTTGCTTCCTTTGGATGAGCAATGCTATTGAAGACCAAGCATCAAATTTCTAAGAACAACTTACAAAAGGCTTGCTCTGAGACCTAGAATTTAAATAACTATTCTCATTTACATTGCTATGGGCAATATATGAAATAACAGTTACTTCTGGAAAGGGTACACTATGCTAAGATTCCCATAGTACTATAATCCTTAGGAGAACATACAATTTTGAACACTGTCCATCCTAGAATCCCCAAAAATGGTGCCAAGATTTCACTTCACAACTCTTCAAGTTCAATAAAATGTTTAGACTTCTAGAAGTCATATGGTACACTATATTATCATTTTGCTTTTGATTATTTTTCGTATTAAAAACTATGATAAGAAAAAAGACTTCCTTAGTACATTTTATGTTCAAAATTGTACTGACATCTTATTCAGTGTCATGTGTGAGTGTCTTGTTATCATGCCAGGAAGATTAATAAGCAGCCTACACATTATAAAAAATCTTCCAAACACTAAATTTTACTCCATCATTTTTCAAAAGACAGAAATAATTTCTTTGTTCCAGAAAAAAAGAATGTACCCTGATCTGTGATGGGAGAGACACTGCACCTAAACAAAGGCAGTGCCACCATCTGCCCAGCACTCTCACAGTGTGACAAATAGACCGGTAATTAACTGCTTTCCTACCGAAATCTGCCAGCTTCAACTCCCCCGTGTCACTGATGAGAAGGTTCTGTGGTTTCAGGTCTCTGTGCAAAATATAACGCTGGTGGATGTAAGACAGCCCTCGAAGCAACTGGAATAAGAACAACTGAAAAAAAAAAAAACAGGAGTTAAAATCCAAATTCGAATAAATGCCAGTTCATATACATAGTCTGCCAAATATATTAGTGAGAAAGGGCAAGCACCACTAAAGTTCCTACCAACCATTAAGCAAAAATATGCAATGTTAGCATATAAATCCCGAGTTCATTAAGAAGTGAGTCTGAGAATTTCTAAGACTTCATGGTGTTCATCCCCACCTCAGCCAGAGTTCTATTCCATAAGTAGCAGAATTTGAAAGACCAGGTGTTTAGAGTATGAAGCTCTTTAAACCAAAGACGGCTAATAAATCAAAGCAATGTATAACATTATAAAGGATAGGAAGCTTTATATAAATATTCTTATTTAGTTCTAAAGAAATGGCATGAATATATTATCCCTAGAATCAACCATTAACATACTTTAAGAAGCAGAAACATAGGATAATTTGAGACAATCAAAAGAAAACAGTCACTTGGTCATATTCATAGCAAATGGTGGCCAGGCTGCCTTTGCACACATATGGTTGCAGAGACTGGCTACTGCCTGAAGACAGATGTGTGGTTTCACTAACTGCAGAGCTGGTCTAGCCTAGCATAGGCAGCAAGGATTCAAGAGCAATACTTTAAGTGTGACAAATAATCCATGAAATGATTAGTGCTTTGAACATTTTTTAAATTAATTTTTATTGGATATTTTATTTACATTTCAGATGTTATCACCTTTCCCCATTCCCCACTCTGCAGAAGCACCCATCCCATCCCCCTCCTCCTGCTTCTATGAGGATGTGCCCCCACCCACCCAACCACTCCCACCTTCCTGCTCTAGAACTCCTCCACATTGGGGCATCCAGCCTTCACTGGACAAAGGACCTCCTCTCCCACCTATGCCCAACAACGCCATCCTCCCCTACATAAACAGCTGGAGCCATGAGTCCCTCCTTCCCTATGTGCTCTCAGGCTGGTGGTTTAGATAGACCATAGGAGCTCTGGTTGCTTGGTATTGTTGCTCTCCCCATGGGCCACAAATCCTTTCAGCTCCTTCAGTCTTCTCTCTAACTCCTCCATTGGGAACCCCTTGATCAGTTCAATGGTTAGCTGTGAGCATCTACCTCTGTATATGTCAGGCTCTGGCAGATCTCTAAGGATATATATATATATATATATATATATATATATATATATATATATATATTTATGTGTATATATATATATATATACACACAAACACACACACACACACACACACACACACACATTTATATGTATATCAATCAGGCTCCTGTCAGCATGCACTTCCTGACTTCCACATCAGCATCTGCCTTTGGTGACTGCACATGGGATGGATACCCAGGAACAGTCTCCAGATGACCCCTCCTTCAGTCTCTGTCCCACACTTTGTCTCTGTATTTTCTCCCATGAGTATTTTGTTATTCCTTCTAATAAGGACTGAAGCACCCACACTTTGGTCTTCCTTCTTCATGAGCTTCATGCGGTCTGTGGTATCTTGGGTATTGCAAGCTTTTGGGCTAATATCTACTTATCAGTGAGTGCATACCATGTATGTTCTTTTTTGATTGGGTTACCTCACTCAGGATGATCTTTTCTAGTTCCATTTGCCTAAGAATTTCTCGAATTCATTGTTTTTAATAGCTGAGTAGTACTCCATTGTGTAAATGTAACACATTTTCTGTATCCATTCCTCTGTTGAAGGACATCTGGAGTCTTTCCAGCTTCTGGCTATTATAAATAAGGCTGCTATGAACAGAGTGGAGCATCTTCTGGGTATATGCCCAGGAGTGCTACAGCTGGGTCCTCAGGTAATGCTATGTCCAATTTTCTGAGGAACTGCCAGACTGATTTCCAGAGTGGTTGTGCCAGCTTGTAATCCCACCAACAATGGAGGAGTGTTCCTCTTTCTCCACACCCTCGCCAGCATCTGCTATCACCTGAGGTTTTGATCTTAGCCATTCTGACTGGTGTGAGGTGGAATCTCAGGGTTGTTTTGATTTGCATTTCCCTAATGACTAAGGATGTTGAACACTTCTTTAGGTGCTTCTTGGCCATTCGAGTTTCCTCAGTTAAGAATTCTTTGTTTAGCTCTGTACCCCATTTTTAATAGTTTTTTTTGGTTATCTGGAATCTAATTTCTTGGGTTCTTTGTATATATGGGGTATTAGCGCTCTATCGGATGTAGGGTTGGTAAAGATCTTTTCCTAAACTTTTGGTTGCAGTTTTGTCTTATTGAGAGTGTCCTTTGCTTTACAGAAACTTTGCAATTTTATGAGGTCCCATTTGTCAATTCCTGATCTTAGTGTAAGCCATTAGTGTTCTCTTCAGGAACTTTTCCCCTGTGTCCAAGTATTTGAGGCTCTTCCCACTTTCTCTTCTATTAGTTTCAGTGTGTCTGGTTTTATGTGGAGGTCCTTTATCCACATGGACTTGAGCTTTGTACAAGGAGATAAGAATGGATCGGTTTACATTCTTCTACATGCTGGCCTCATGTTGAACCAGCACCATTTGTTGAAAATGCTGTTCTTTTTCCACTGGACAGTTTTAGCTCCTTTGTCAAAGATCAAGTGACCATAGGTGTGTGGGTTCATTGCTGTATCTTCAATTCTATTCCACTGATCTTCCTGCCTGACTCTGTACCAATACCACACAGTTTTTATCACTACTGCTCTATAGTACAGCTTGAGATCAGGGATGGTGATTCTTCAAGAAGTTCTTTTATTGTTGAGAATAGTTTTCGTTATCCTGGGTTTTTTTTTCTTTTGTTATTCCAAATGAATTTGCAATGTAGTTCCTTCAATAGCTCAGTTGCTTTGGACTTTTATATCAAGGGAATCCTTCTATTTTGATGACAGAAGCATGACTCACTCGGCATTGCAAAGCCTTGCTTATGAAGAAGTTACTTGCTGAAGTCACTCTTCTTGCCCTAGTATTTAAACAATCAATCTCCCCAAACAAAAATAAAACACAATTGTTATGGCTTTTCATTTATGTGCCAACGACCTGCTCATATAACCAGCTAGTCACAAAAGGCTGTGCCAAGGATATCCAACATGAGCTAAAGACTGATGTTATAACCACTGTGAAATATTCAAGTGAAAAGGATTGCAACCCCTGAGAGCCTTGGAAGCTAGCATTCCTGGAATTTTCCAACTAAGCAAAGCTATGAAAGCCAAGCACATGTATCTCCCAAGATAATATGCTGAAATGACAGTATAATCAAGTCACATCTTCACCTGTGACAAATATGCACAGGCTGGAGAAGGCTTAGGCTCACTTTTTCCAGACAATAAGTGGAAAGCCATGGACATTTATTCTGAGTCAGAACAGACTGAAATTCTGGCTTAAAGACTCCAGAAAGCAAACATCTTTCCAGAATTTGCCTCTTCTTGACTCTTCTTCAGAAGATGGAAAGAGTCTGTGCATAAAAACTTCACTCTTAACTGCAAATTCCTTTTTATCCTGTGACTTTAAGCTTACGATGTCTATAAAACTCATTAATTCTTCAGTTTGGAAAGAAGATGGGTAGGTTAATCAAAACATGGAGAGCTTCAAAGCCTCTAAAAAACACATGCATGCAGAAAGCATGTATTAAATTTTAGAATAAACATTTTAAGAAAAACGTGCGTTGTCCAAGATGCTAGGCACTGCTTGGCACCAAGGGTTTGGCTGTTAAACCGTGGCAATGTGTTCAACCTCATAGAAACGCAACACTATGCAAACGCCAGCTGTTTGCCCATACATTATTGAGCAACACCATATTTGACCTTCCTGTTAGGAATATTAAAGTACACCTCACCGTTATCTCCATAACAGTGATGGAGAAACTGAAAGTGGTTTCTCAAGATTTCTCAGTTTGCATCATGACACTCACAGGACACTGTGATGAGTACAAACTGAGACTGAGTACAAAGTCAACGAACATAGTACAGGAACTGTGGGCCTGAATCAATTCCTGTAGGCAGCATGCTGATATAGAAGCTGCTTCCTCAAACCAGTAGGGTAGCACATGAACATATAATAACATGGCCTCTGAACCACTGAACGGAACTCTGGTTGTAGCTGGGTGGTCAATCACTTCTGTTCTATATTTCCCTGATCTAAGAAATTATGTTCACACCATATTCACAGGCAAGCTGCTTTTAAACTCAGTATCCTAGTCCCTGGTGTCTCCCATCCTCCTTCCCATCCCTTCCCCATCCTCTGTGCTCTAGATAAACCACTCCAACTCTATGTCCCAACAGTAGTTTCTGAACACATGATTCACAGTACAGAATTACTCCACCTCCCACAGACTGCTTTACCCTCATCATAAACTGGATACACAGCTCTCACTCTGTGCCACTAATAGGATTACTGAATGAACTTAGAGACATCTGGATAGGGACAGATAAAAAAAAAAAAGATCACAGATAGGAAGTCCTAAAATGAGATTCTCAACCAGCTAAGAGCAGAAGTGGGTAGATTAAGCAGTATCAAGGGTTTTTTCTTCTAATACCATCAGTAATTAGTGAAAATACATAATCCAGAGGTCATTCAACTAGGATATCACAATGAAGATTAAAACCAGTGTTAACGAAGGATGAGATTACATGCCCTAGCTTAAAGAGACAAAAATCCTAAAGTTTAGAGGTTAACACAGCCCCAAAGGTACATAAAGTCAAGACAGAAAATCTCTACACTGTCAGATACCATATGCATCGACAGACTGACAGTGACACAAATGGATCCCTGTCACTTGAGACCTTTAAACCACAGTTTGCACTCAGCATCCTCAAGTTCCAAGGAAGGGATAATCTAGCAACCACAAAAAGTAAGAGAACTGCTCTGCCATTATATGAAGACATATACAAGAAGGCAAGTCAGGAAATTTGCCACTCTGAAAATGTAACAGGGAATTAGGTCACACATTCCCTGAACACAGAAACTGACATGATGGTGTGATAAACAGTTGCTATTCTGAAGAGAAAACTTGAGGCCACGGCCACAAGTATAACATACATTCAGAAAAAGAAAATAGAATATACACAACTCTCATAAATATAATGGTGGCAAGGTGTCAATAGCAGACTTCACTGAAGCTGGGTGTGATGGTGGCACACAGCTGTAATCCCTGCATACAAATGGAGGCAGGAAAACCACAAGCTCCAGGCCAGCCTGGGCTGGATAATGAGACCTAGTCACACAAACAAACGGAAGGAAGGAAGGAAGGAAGGAAGGAAGGAAGGAAGGAAGGAAGGAAGGAAGGAAGGAAAGAAGGAAAGAAGGAAGGAAGGAAGGAAGGAAGGAAGGAAGGAAGGAAGGAAGGAAGGAAGGAGA
>NW_021604962.1:784320-784412 GCF_004785775.1 Grammomys surdaster
AGGAAGGAAGGAAGGAAAGAAGGAAGGAAGGAAGGAAGGAAGGAGAGGAAGGAAGGAAGGAAGGAAGGAAGGAAGGAAGGAAGGAAGGAAGG
>NW_021604962.1:784422-784764 GCF_004785775.1 Grammomys surdaster
AGGAAGGAAGGAAGGAAGGAAGGAAGGAAGGAAGGAAGGAAGGAAGGAAGGAAGGAAGGAGAGGAAGACAGGGTGAAGGAAAGTAAGGAAAAGGAGGGGAAAGAAGGTGAAAGCTCTTAGAAGGAAAGGAAGGGAGGAAGAAGGGCAGGGGCAAAAGGCAAATCTTCACTGCAACCATTAGAAAAGTGGATGTTTCATAATTCACACCTTATGGTGGCTGCAGTCTATGCACTGCAAGGCAGCCTGGAAACACAGAGACCTCTGCCCCCTGATGAGCTAACTTGCTAGAGCTAGAGCTAGAGAGCTAGAGAGCTAGAGAGCTAGAGAGCTAGAGAGCTAGAG
>NW_021604962.1:784774-784963 GCF_004785775.1 Grammomys surdaster
GCTAGAGAGCTAGAGAGCTAGAGAGCTAGAGAGCTAGAGAGCTAGAGCTAGAGAGCTAGAGCTAGAGCTAGAGAGCTAGAGCTAGAGAGCTAGAGCTAGAGCTAGAGAGCTAGAGCTAGAGCTAGAGAGCTAGAGCTAGAGCGAGAGCTAGAGAGCTAGAGAGCTAGAGAGCTAGAGAGCTAGAGAGCT
>NW_021604962.1:785063-826407 GCF_004785775.1 Grammomys surdaster
ATAAGGATGGGGAGGGGAGGGGAGGAGAGGGGAAGGGAGGGAGGGGAGGGGAGGGGGAGGGAGGGGGAGGGAGAGGGAGAGATTAAAGTAGAACAAATAACACCTGTTAGTACCCTTGAATACTTTTAGCTCTTCCTTTTTGGAACTACTCAAACAAGTTTTAGAAAGAGAAAATTCAGGTATCTTAATCATAACTTTGAAAATCAATTGGTAAAGTTATGCACTGTTGAATTTGACATGTCATATTTGTTGCTCAGAATTATTAGAGACACAGCAACAATATTTATAACTAGCCCCTCCCACCAGTGTCTAAAAATGTAACTTCAGATGTATTTTACCTTGTTGGCTAGAGTCATTGGGTTCTATGAATGGTCAGAAATACAAGGATTCTTTAGTATACAAGATTCTCCTTAACACAGGGTCAAGCATGGTGGACATTTTGCAGATATCCAAGCCATGAAGATTTCCTTTAAGGACTACTTAGGGCCTTCTAGGGACCATCACATCTATCAGGAAGAGCTATTGGCACTAGTGTACATGCCTATGCATGCCAGTAGTTTCCTACAGAGCTAATCTACTTTTCTGTCATCTGGCGGTCATTTAACATCTCTGTATCTTAGGTGTCTCATTTTAAGAAGGATTGTTTGAATTGAGGATGAATATCTTTAACAGCCAATTATAGCACTAAATTGTAACATTTCACAACTCTATGAATACCACTGGAACAGGCTCTAAAGAAAATGCCTTATATCAACCACTTACTGAGATTTTCTTATGGTGCATACTATTCTAGGTGTTCTCTGCCTATCCATCCTTCTAGGAAAAAAAAAACCTAGAAATATTGCATCCTAAAAATAGTCTATATCTTGTATCAGGTAATACTTTTATTGTCATGCTAGTTCTTTGATGTGGAGAAACCCCAGAATGATTTATCATGACTCATCCCATTTAATTAAGCTTAAAAAATTTAGTGTAAATATTAAGCCCTAATTCTAATATAATATATTCAATTACATCCACATAGTTTTACTTTACAAAGTATCATTGCAATTTGTTATGTCAGATTTAAAGCAACAGGATGATTATACAAGGATAGTAAATGAAATGAAATTTTTTTAAAAAACTAGCTATTCCACAATGTAAGTCATTAGCTACTCCTTGATGTGTCACTGTGCATACACTTGAAAGCATTTATTGCACTATTTAGAGAGGGAAATATACAAGGATCTGTGTCTGTGCATCGGGCCACATGGGTACAGTATTTTGCAGTGTACTTCCTCTATATCCTCCTGTTATGAAACATGCAATGCACAGTAGAAGAAACTAATCACATTTCTATTCACGTTGGGTTTTTCCACTTTGCTAATTATTAGTTATATTCCAATAACATCTTCAGAAAAATATATAACGTGTTTCTAAATAATACAAAAATTAATTTACATTTCTAAGATCCTGGAACACTAACACATTTTCTCTAAAGATAATAGCTTTCTGCCAGGAATAATTTTTTAAAATGAGACTTCAAGGTATGTAACAAGCTCTTGTGGGAATAAGTGCTTTCATTTTATTTAGAAGTTGGGCTCATCAAGTCAGTTGTCTTCCATCCCACCTTCCTTCACATTTTAGCATAAAACAGTGGACACCAAGAAAGACAATGCCCAGAGTGAGCAGGCTGAAGCTGCTAGATTTAGTTCTAGGAAACTCCCAGGGAGTCAAATGTGTTTGCAGGTTACACAGATCTGATAGAATATGTAAGCTTGAAGAAGTTACCAGGCTATGGCTGATGAAATACAGTCATTGGTCTTAATTGGGGTTTTATTGCCTAGATTGAGCAGCAAGGCCAAATGTACTTTAAGCATGTAATAGTTTACTTCAGTTAACATTTGTATATCACAATTCAGCATGACGAAAAATCAGAACAAGAATTCAAAGCAGAAACATGAAGAAATCTTGCTTATTGACATGCCCACTCCTAGCTTGCTCAGCCTGCTTTCTCATACAACCCAGGAGCACCTGTCTAGGGGACAGCACCACCCACAGAGGGATGGACCTTCCCATGTCAATCATTAATCGAGGAACTGACCAGGCTTCTTGTAGGCCAGTCTTATGGAGGCATTCTCTCGATTGAGAGTCCCTCTTCCTAATGATTATAGCTTGTGTCAAGTTGATATGAAACTGATCAGATGTCAAGGATTCTGTTTAACAGAACTGCTAATCAATCTAAATTTAAAAATTTAGCAGAAATTATTGTCTCACAAAATGAAAATGGACAATCATTTATATTTCAATGATTTTGGTGTCTATACCATCTTAAGAGACAAGACAGCAAAAAATATTTTGATATAAATTGAGACTGCTAATATAAATTTGTTCTAGAGAGAGAGATAAAGATACACACTGACAGACTAACAAATAATGAATCAAGTCTCAAAATGTTGGAGAATATTCGTCATAAAAAGCCACACCACAGAGAAAAAAAGAATTTCAAGAGAAATGTAATAATCAAAGACTAGTGAGTTTAGGTATACATAATCACTGAAATTCTCTTAATAACCCTACAGAGGTGTGTGAAGTAATAAAAATCTGCACAGTGTTAATATAATGCCTATGGCTTATAATAGGTTTTCAAGCATTCCTGGCTAGTTACATAAAACCCATGCTTAGCCAGGACAATCAGAAAAGTTGTGAGTAGAGTGTGCAACTCTACTGAACCTGCTGATTTCCTTTATGGGCATCCTGTTGGACTTGATAAACATAAAACACAAGTGTTTATGCAACATGCATTGTTCTATGGAGGAGAGAAGGAGGGTGAATAAGCAGCTTAAGTCTGAGTCCTAGCACGACTTCTCTCCTGTTCCCAGAGGGTGCTCCCAATTGGGTGCTTCTGCCTTACAGTTATATATAATGATATATAGCATGATTCTAGTGATTGTATTCTCTCATCCTTTAAATTCGAGTTGTAAAACACTGACATGGAAGAGTGTACTATTTAATTATCTGGCCTTAATTCCTCTGTCAGCTCCATTAGCTAACAACCATATCAGCAAATGACTCCACTGAAGGTCTGCCTCCCATGTTAATCATGAGATTCCCTTCTTAGCTGCCCCTTGTATATCTAATACATTATGGAATGATATGCATCATTTTATTATAATTTTACTTTCAATCCTTTAATAATCCTTTAATTTTTAGAAATGAATGTTATATCTTATAATAAAAACAGGATAAAAGTGTTTAAGAGATTCTTGGGCAGGCATCCAGATAAAATGCAGAATTAAAAAAAATACTACTTAATAGACTCATGAAAAGACTCATATTTCCTAACATACAGAATTAGGCAAAGCTCTATAGTACTCCTGCCAACGCATGAGAGGGCATCATTACTACCTAAATGAGAACTCTAATGAAGTATGTGGAGAAAATCAGGTGTCATTTGGCTTTCTCTCTGGGTATTGGAAAGTCTCATTTAGGGATGTATGCTCAGAGCCATCTGCATAAGGCAAACTTAATTTGGCATCACATTTGTTTATCTGTGACACACCTGCTTGCTCTCTGGACTATGGAAGAACGACAGCAAGTTTTCAACCATAATCAACTTCATATTATTTTAATTAGTATCTCTATCGAAATGAAAAATAGAAGTTAGTTTTTATACCAATAGGATTTCAGATACTTCAGGGAATAAAGCAAGGAGTTCAAAATTAACTTTGGTCATTTGCAGTTGCTTAAAAAAAAAAAGATGGGAAATGTAATTTTGCAAAGAATCATCTAGCAAAGTAATTATGCCACAGAAATGGAAATATATTACATAAAACACAGGAAGACTCAATCTCATCATGATAATAAGATGCTACCATCTACATCTCTGTCTGTTAGCTAGAGACTGTGTCAATTCATCTTTTCCTTTTTCCATGAACCTTAATTTCCAGTCTCTCATGCTTATCAATTTTTAAATACATGAAACCTGAGTAAAGGGGAACATTTAAACTGTTTCAGTCATTTATAAAATCCAGTAGCCAATCTGCAGCTCAGTGATGGGCATAAGATTGCAACCTGATACAAGTTTTGTATGTTAGTTAATTATGACCAAACTCCAACATGCTTTGAAATAGACAATACTTAAAATGCAGAAAACGAAGTAGTCTCCAAGAAAGCTAAGCAGTTTCCTACATACTAACTTTCATGTTATAGAAATGAGCTGCTATTTCTTTAATCATCATAAATATTAATAAAGAGGCCCTGTCCTCAGGCTTTTACATCAGGGTCACATTCGTCTTCTCGATGACTAATAGCTGAAATTACTCATTTGTCAGACATTTACATAATGCTTAGAAATTAACTATTAGTTAAGAGTTAATGTTTATTTCAAAATATCATACTGGTAATAGACACATTCAGTAGGCAATTAAAGTAGCAAAATGTTTGGGAAAATTTATTTAAAACTGACTTATTTTCTTGCGCTTATCCCAGTACATCTAAGGAATGCTCTAGACAAATAATAAAACAAATATTTTGCTCAAATATAAAAAATAGCTTAAAATGTTTCAGGGACGCCTATGGATCCAGAGGCTAAAGGCCAGCCTAAGGGCTCCCTCACTGTCTCCAGTCTACCATGACTTATTAGCTTTGTGATACTTGAAATTCAGCCCAAAGCAACCTTTCATCAGTTTATTACTTAATCTGGTATATTATTTGTTCTGTGTGCTTGCAGGGTGTCATGTGCGACCCTGTCTATTAGGGAACAAATCGTGGGAGGATGCTCTCTCCTTACAGCAAACAAGTCCTAGGTATGGAACCCAGATCCTCGCTCTTGGTGGTAAGCGCTTTTACCCATGGAGCAATCTCCCTGCTCCGTCATTCATATTTTCTCCATAATAAACAGGTATGTATAAAATAAAAACAAAGAAAATATGTACATTGGTTAAATTTTAGATACAGTTTTAAAACACTGCTACAAATTGTGAAGATGAACACTTGGAAAACTAATAGTCAAAACAGTCAAATCTGCATGCTAATTAATTCGGCCATTTCACTTTTCTTTTGTTAACCATAATATATAGTGAGTATTATCCTCTGATCATTTGATGATATCTGACATGTTTAGCCAAACCCTGTGCATTAGATGAGTTCAAAATCCTTCTAATATACATTCTAATTTAAATATGTTATTGTTATTATTGTGTGTGATTTGTATGTGAGTGTGGGCACACGTGTGTTACAGCATGCGTGTTTAAGACAGCTTTTGGAGTGTGTGTTGTCCTTCCTCTATGGGATCCTGTGATTTTAAGTAGGTCATCAAGCTTATGTGAGATGGGGGCTTTGACTCACTTGGCCACCTTGTCAGCCTAGGACATAAACTTTATAGATAACATCATTTCACCTGATTGTCAAATCTCTGTATGCTCATGTAGAACTACATCAATGTCTCATTTTTAGCCCAAGTGGTTTCCTTTTAATTAATATCTAGCACAGTATTATGAACAGTTGTTAATTTACTAAATATTATTATTATGTTCTTCACTTTGTATTCATAGATTGAAGTGACAATAAATATCATCACATTCAAAAACATGTTAATACATCAAACGGAGATACCAATGAGGCATCTGTCACTATATTATTGTCAGATATATTTGAGAATGATTTTACCTGCAGTGTAAATCCTAAATGTAACCCTGGATGAACGACTTGCCTTTTAGCAAACGCTGAGGAAGAGCCAATGTGTTACTTCACTACAATGCGCCACTCCTTTTTGCTAGTGTAATTCTTTTTTCTTCTCTCTCTCTCTCTCTCTCTCTCTGTCTCTTACACTCTCTTTCTTTCTCTGATGGTTTACACTTAAGTTTTATTTTAGTATGACGTTGAAAACATTAATCATATGAATTAAGAAAACTCTGAAGTACAGCAGGAATCTCATGTGTAAATCCTTGTAATGGTAGCAAAACGCACAGCCTCAGTGTGTAACTTTAACAATAAACACATTCTAGTCATAGAACATATTTTTTATCTTTCTTTTTAAAATGAAAATATCCTTTAATCCAAGATTAAAAACTCAAGAGGGATAGGATATACTAAATGTCTAAAGAAAAAACAGAGAAATTATATATTTCTTTGCTAAAACTTGAATAAAGGCACTTATACATCACAAATGTTCTTTTCACTCAGTTATCTGAAATCATCATTTATATTATTGTATAAAATATATAATATAACTAAAAGCTGCTACACAGTACAAAACAATCCAAAAGTTTCTGTATTAAAACTAATATTTAAACACCATAAATCCCACCAATTAAAATAACAATTAGTTCTTTTTAATATTATGTCCCTTATACAGAAGATTTTTAAAGCTGTTTAAATGATCATAGAAATTTAGTTTTACACTAAAAATATACACATGAAGAATATGAATCCATAGCTTTAAAATCCTGTTTCCTACCTTCACATTATCTGGATGGAGTCCTCCAGGGTGCTTGTCCATGTACTGACATAAATCAGTGTGCTGGGGAAAAAGGGTGAAAATGTATTAACATCCCTCTGGCTATAGTATGAAGAATCAATATTTTTCTACTTCAAAGTCACCATTACCTTCTGGAAAAAACAAATTCAGAATGTGTGAGGTAATATTTTAGAGTGTACAACTGCATGCCCTACCAAACCTCATTTCATCCATAATAAAACCACCTTCACCTTCAGGTTTTATGTTAACCATAGTTGTTTTAATAGGAATACATGTTTACAGTTTGTGAAGTGTTGATTTCATCATTGAATATACATTCTGATACTTAATAAAAAGCCAATCACAAGTTTTCTGAAGTCAGTTTAAATTCTTATTTATTTTATGTAAGCTTGAAGACATCCAAAACCCTATTATCCTAGTGAAATTAATAACTGGAATTTTCACAGATACATACACATAATTATTTTAGGTTTCAAGAATTGACTATATTTAAATAAATATAAATTATAAATTAACAAAAAATGCTTTCAAAGTAACAACTTTTAAAAAAGACAGACAGGTACCTATTAACGCACTCAGATAATATGCAGCTATTTTTCAAGCATGACAAGTTAATGTACCAATAATAGTATTTTTCCTTAACTTACTTTTGTTTAGATGATGAATGACAGAAAACTATTAAAATGGAAGTTTAGTCAAAAGTTATGTTCTCTTATTTTAAGGCATCCTATGATTTACAAGGCAAACAATTACAAGGCAAAACGAATGAACAAGTGTTCTGGTGTCTCTTTGGCTGGAGTGACTGAGTTTTATAAAGCATTTGAGGACCTTGCTGCAGCCATCATGTCCACAGTTCAAATTTGGTTACTGGGATTTAATTGTACACCAATGGCGACTGGCAATGACACATGCCAGACCTTAAAGTCATCCCATCATGTGCTTATAAAGATGCACGGCACATAAGGTGTGCCAGGTACCACAACAGAGCACAGAGCATCCCTTAAGGATCCCTGAAAGGATCACTAGAACAATGAAGGGAAGACTGTCCTCTAAACAACTCAGAAAGAAATCAGTTCTGAGAAACGACTTAGCCATTCCAAGGACAAAATTTAAAAAACTGGGACAAAAGTGCTAGTTGATATATATAGTCTGACTTCACTATTTTATCTAGAACCATGCAGGATGTTACTAATCAGACTCAGACTTTATGCTGCTGAAACTATTTAAACTATGGCAGCTGACACACACACAAAGAAAGACATAGATATATAGAAAGTTATACATATAAGATAAGCTCAGTAAAACAAACAAAAAATAATTACATTAGGTCCATGGGGCTTTTCCTGAATTACTATATGCAAGTTTTATTCCAAGCATTTAAGAAACAAAGGGAAATTCATCTTGATCTGAGACTGAGTCTGCAGTATTCACTTAATGCAGTCCTTCATGGGTAGCTAAGATAACATCACCTTCAGAAAGAAGCCAATTAAGTACTTAGGAGCAATTGTATTTTGAAGAACAAATAAAATTGTATATGAATACATTTCAACCTATAAGGTTGTGCATACATTGTGTGTGTAGTATAAGATCCAAAAGGGTATGAATGATACCTAATTGTCATAGTTTTTAACACACAAGAAGCAAAATGACTCAAAGAAGATATGACCCATCATATGGCTAGTGCCTGCTGTGGTTAGAAAATATCTTCAGTGTTCCTCCTCACTGAAAGCCACATGTGCTGGAAGCCTGCATCAAAGAATACTGTGTTCAAATATTGAGATATGTAAGATGTTGCATCTCCATGGAGGTCATCGGTCCATCGGTCTCTGTGGGCATGTAACTTGAAGGGTGGACTTGTAGGGCCCTGAGTAAGCTTTCAAGAAAGTTTTTTGTTGTTTTTCATATCATTAGAGACAGGATCTCACAATGTGGCCTACAATGAACTTGAGTTAGAAATCCTCTTAATTACTAAAATCACAAACACATGCCATCACGTCTGAGTGATAGCAACCTGTTAGAGGAGGTCTAAATTCCCCATGGCTTCCAGCCTTGCTTCTTGATCTTTTACTCAAAGTGCCATCTACCCTGGTCCCATCTGTCATGTAGTTATACAACCAGATGAGTCCTATCCAGAGCAGCACTGGGCTATATGTGCTTACAGCCCACTATGTATAAGATAATTACCCTCTTTTCTGTGTAAGGACACAGGCATGGTGTCATGATAAGGAATATAAACTATTGTAACAACAAATTTGTGTCATGTTACGGTCACTAAAACCATAAGCCTGAACTTACAAAACAAATAAAAATTCCTGATATCCTCAAATATAAACTGAACACAATAAACAACCACAAAAGTCAGGAAGGACAAAAACTTAAAAATACAGGAGCTGGAGAGATGGCTCAGCAGTTAAGAGCACTGACTACTCTTCCCAAAGTCCTGAGTTCAATTCCTAACAAGCACATGGTGGCTCACAACCATCTGTCATGGGAAATGATGGCACCTACATTGTACTCATATACATTAAAAAATAAATATATTTTTTAAAAATACATATTTTATATTATATACATATTTATATTTTGTGATTTATGCAAGTAAGCAGGAAAATTACATTATATGGGGCATACATAAAATGAGGCATGAGGCAATATAAAATTTCCCACAGCCTCACAGTTCTGTAACCACAATGAAGCATATCCCTATAACATGGGATTTGACTGAGAAATCAAAAGAAAGGAAGATGAAAATTTACCAAAATGCTCTAACTTCTCACTGTAAAACTCAACAAATTGAACAGGCAGAAAAACCAAACAGATGAAGACATGACTTACAGAATGTAGAAGCAGCATTATTTCTGTGATCAATAAAATCACTCACTGTATGTTAAAGAGTGTATATCTGTTTAACAGAAATGGCACAGTAGTACAAACTGACAAGAAGTAACCATGAGAAAAATAGAAGCGCTTTCAGAAGGCAACAAGCAGCACCCTTTTTATACCAGTGATAAAGTTCATATTAAACCATTTGAGTTAGTCAAGCATAGATGTAGAATTCTTCTCATTTTTTGACATTGGAATATCAATATTCAGTAGCAACGATCTAGGAAGTCACTGAAATACAGCTGCTATTCCTGAGAGTGAACTCTTTTTCCATGCTTTATTTACATGTTACTTGACCCAGTGACTGATCAACAAACAACCAGATCCTCTCTGAAGGACAAAGATAGAAAAGGGAGCCCTACCTTTTATCTGTGAGCCATCTATTGGACTTTTCAGGTAAGCCTATTCTTTTAGAGATCACAATTTAAGACTCACATGACTCCTTTAATAAGACAAATCTAATCTAAGTTTGGCAAGTAGGAACATGCCTTTAATTTCACCACTCAGGAGACAGAGGCAGGTAGATCTGAGTTTGAGGCTAGCCTGGCCTACATAGGCAGACCCTGCCTCAAAATAAAACAACAACAACAACAACAAAAAAAAAAACAACAAAGAGACTAATCTATAAACTCTGAAAACCATGAAGCAATCTATCAGTTTCACTGGGTGCAGTTTTTTCTTTTCTCAGCAACACATAAAACAGTTCTCCCAACCATTCCCATGGCAGGAAGGACAAAACGAAGCCAAACAGCTGAAGGAAGTCAATACAAAAGGGAACTGGGAAAAAGAAATATTTTCATGAGAATGTCTAGAAAAATAATAAATCAAACTGTCAAAACTGTCTTCAATCGACCATAGTATTGGATACTAAACTACAGAACAATGAAAAGTGAGCAGAGCATTAATTGTCTGGAAACTCTGGAGATTAAGTGGATTGCTGAAATACAGCAGTAACTAAAACAAATGAATTAGCTAACCAATAAAGGAGGGCGAGAAGATAGCAAAGAACAACAGCATCCCCGCCCAATGAAGACACTCTACAAATGATCATTCTAGGTAGCAGGATTCAATATGACCTGACAGACTAACAAATCTAGACAAAATACAGAAATGGCTGGGGTTGAAAGAAGAGCTAAGTATCTGATAATGTGTGCCTCAAAAACTAACAAAGTAAGAGGTAGGGCCATGGTGATATTAAAGAACTATTAGGACATTACATACATGAGACATGATGGTTTTGCAGAAAAAAGATAAAGTCTAATGTGGTTTAACTGCTGTGAATTTTATATGAATTGTTTTCATCTTGGCAAAGATAAAGTAGTTGTACATTTTGTTCAAAATGAAAACAACAAATCTGTGAGAACAAAAGTAAAAATGAAGCAAAAAGTCCTGATTCTCAAGGGATACTGATGACCCACTTAGTGCATATCTTGTGATACAGCATCATGAAATGCAGGAGAGAGGTCTTCCAGAGAACAGTTCTTAGGAAATGACATCTTTTTTAGTCATTTAATTTATTTAATTAGTCCTTAAATTTATTTGCATTTTAGATAAAATATCTCTATTAATTCTTTGAGAATCCCATACATACATGTAAGGTATTTCAATCAAGCCTTTAAATGTTTAAGTCAGTATTTATTTAGATGTAGGATACAGAAACATAGTTCGTGGGCATGTATGCAGGTAAACCATCTGCATCTGAACAGGACTATCAATAGTCACGTTACCTTGTATAGGTCACACGACCTCTCATCGTTACAACATCTTCATCTGTGTAATGGACGATAATCAACACCCTCCCTCAGACTAGTGTTACAACTTAATGAGAAAACAATCACACCATTTTCAGAAAAGCAGACGGTTCACCATCGACGCTGTAGAGGACGATGGTGGTGATAATGATAATGTTCTGTGTTGTGTTTAAGTTGAGGAGGGATATTTTGAAGGATTGAAATTTAAAAATGAGTATAAACATCTAGAGAGAGAAATGAAAAGTCAGTCCTGTGTGGTAGCATTTCAGGACATCATGTGTGACTCTTGTCTTCATGCTCATCTGTTTTCCCATTGTACTATTCTCTACTCAGAGTGACATGCATATGGACCTTAGAGTGTACTGAGTGATTAGAAACAAGAGTCTGAAGAACTCTATGAAGGATGGGCCAGCAGGAGTTCTAGGCCAGCCTTTGCTGGCCAGTATTGGCCATTCTACCCACACGAAAAGCTGTTTATTTCCCCTTTCTATTTTTAAAATTTTATTCCCATTATCATCATTAAAAATGAAACAAAACAGGAGCAAACCTTTCCTTTTTTTAAACACGGAGCACTCTGACTTTGGCTGAATCAGATGTAGCACGACTACAAACTTCATTAAATCTGTAACTTCTTGCCTCGGTTCTGGATCATGCAACCTTTGCGATTTGGACGGGTATAGAAATAAGGGGCTAAATAATGATAACACATGGTATTTCTTGGTTCTTCCATTGTTCAGGATTCATCCAGGTTCAGTTTTCAGCAGAGGTTCTGAGTGAAAGTGACAAACAGATCAGTCTCCTGTGATGATGGACAGATAAGGTTGGATCCATCTTGCTTGGTCTCCGGCAATTTCGTCTAATACCTAAAGGAGCACTTACAGAGCAGCTCCTGGATGGCTGTCTATTAAGTAGCTCATTTCCCACTCACACCCCCGGGGCTGTGTGCACTAGCATCTCTCCTTTTCCCTACTATACTCTTTCTCCACTCATGGGACCATCTCACTCCCATGACTTTCACATCAGTGCTGTTTTGCTTCAGGACAGTGCCATTTAGAAGCACTGCAGATGCTTATGTCTGACAGGTTTATATTTGATGGCTAGAACTTCAAATCAATCTTCCACGGAGTAGGTGGTTCCAAGTGTGGCTAGATCAATAGACCATGCCGAAATAGAGGAGGGACAGACTTGGACTCTAAAGATTTAGTCCATGCCTAGCTGTATCTTTCTTCTTTACTGCTGAATGCTCAGGGAACATTTCTACAGGAAGAAATCTGGGGAGATATATGAATTCAGAGTCCACTAAAGACTAAATGTTCAAATCAAAATAATTTGTAAGGTACTGAATCTGTTAGTGATCCTGACGAAATTTCTTATGACAGGATCACATTAGCTATAGAAGTCAAGATAGTCATGTTTTGCTTTGTAAAATACAAGGAATGTAGAGAACACAGGAAATGAAAGGATTTCACCTCACAAACAATTTGGCAAGGCAGAGTCTGGATGAATTTTGTCATATGCAGGCCTGAGAAGCACAGTAACCACTATTGGTCATGTGCCAGTGAGTTACGAAGCTTAACTAGGAAGACATGACTGAAACCCCTGGCATGACAACACTTAAACAGTCCTAAGTAAAACAGCTCATTAAAAAGAGAAGCAAGAGAAAGAAGGGGTGAGAAGAGAGGGAAACAGGGTGAGAGAGAGAAGGAGAGGGCAACAAAAGAAATGATAGGTGAGGGCTGGACTCAACTTTTCTGTTGTTTCTACACTCCGTCACTTAGCCATTTTTGAATCAGGCCTGAGTCAGGAGATAGAAATAATTCCACAGAATACTGCTGCTGAGAAAGTTATAGGAACTCTGGCCATCTCTTGGACATGAAGGTTTGCCCACTTTGCATATGCAAAAATGAATATATTTGTTAGGGGGTTGTCCAGCTTTTGTTATATACGTATGGACATTTGTATTCTACCTTAATCTTCATGAATTTAGGTTTCAGTGCTTGGCTCCAAATAATCAAATATTCACAAGTCATCAAGTTCCCCAGGGTAATTCTGCTTTTGAAGGAGAATGGATTTTCCTTATCAAAAAAAATAAGGCCTCTTTTCAAACATATGTATCTGTATCTGTTCACTTGGAATGTTAAGTATCTGTCCACAGTATTTGTCAGCTAATTCTGACGTCTGGAACTGCTGCCAAAATATGAGATTGAAAATAGCACAGTCCTATTTTTAAGCATCTAGGCTAAAAATAAAGAAGTTCCTCAGAGAGGATAACCAACAGACCCCATCGTTTTGAAATTACATGAAGTAAAGCCTTCACAGCCTTTACAGTGTTCATATAATTTTCCATTTGTCAGAGAGGGGAAAGTCAATATATTCATACTTACTGAAATTTTTATCATGTTGAGAAGAAAAACAATCTGTCCTAATCACAAGAATGTGAAGAGATTACAGAAAACTATTTTGGAATTTCTGTGTTCTTAATATGCATGTTGATTTTATGGTGAAACACCAAAGCTCAGTTATAAATTTATTGAAGCATATAGTAAAAAAAAATACATGGTATATGTTATATATTAAGAACTCCTAAGACAGATAAATTGGAGGTATCAAAATATAAAGCCCTCTTTGCCTTCATTCACTGACCTTAAATTTTTTTTGAAAATCCGCTTATTATACAACCAAGTTTGAATCTATGTACCCTATCTTCATCTTCTTCTTCAATGGCAAGAGAACCATTATAGTGAAACTTCAGGTGGTAACTTTGATTATAAAATAGCAAGATGCTGCAAATTAAAGACATTTTCTGAAGGAAATGAATCATTCTTCATCTTCTACTCTTCAGTGGTATCTCATGTGGTCACAAATTTTATGCAATGACAATAACTGTCAGTGTGACAACAAGGGTAATTGTAGCTACTGACTGAGATTATCTTTATTAGCACTGTATTGTGTCTAGGACACAACACCTGTAATTTTTTGTTAGCTGTGATGACTAATTATTATTATCAGTTGATTAGAATAAGAATACTCAGACATGGCTATAAGGGTGTTTGAGGATTGACTGAGGAACTGATACCCATGGTGCTATCGCTCGGATGCTGTTATAACTAAATAAAAATAGCACGAGGACAAAGCCAGATGAACACGACCATTCATCTCTCTCTGCTTCTTAACTGGAAAGGCAAAATGACCAGCCACCCCACAATCCTGCTGTCTTCCTGCCATAAAGCAATTGCATCTCTTTAACTGTATTGCAAAATAAATCCTTCCTTTTTAAAAGTTACTTACTAACAGATATTTGGCCAATAGGAAAAGAACATGACAAACACATCACATTTTTGGAATGCCATCTGAAAGGCGGTATGAATTTAAACATGATTTGACAAAGGTTATGAATGTGGGAAGACTATCTTTGCTCTCCTTAATCTATGTAACCTTAGATCATCAGCATCACACAATTCCACAGGGGACTGTCATTGCTCTGGAGAAGTGAAGAAAACCTACAGAAGCTGAACATTTCTTCTACGTCAATCAAGAGGATTTCCCTCAAGGTATAATCTCAATTTGAAACAACTCAGATTGCTGTTTAAAGAATTAAAACATCAAATTACTAAGAAGTTAGGTTCAAACTGCTCTTATATGCTGCTTACAGGTTTGAATTGACTTTGAAACTGTATTTTTTTTCCTGGTGAAGCTTGACAGCACTCACCTATTTCAGTCCTAAGTCACAATCAAATCATAGTGTTGCAAGTTTCAAAACATGAGAGTCATTCATTAATAAAGAGAAATGATAAGAAAGCTTAACCTACAGCATTTAAGACAAAGTCACAGGCGTTCAGGGCATCTGATGAAAGGAGCTTATATCCACTACATATAAGAAAGAGCTATTTCTTAAGACCTCGGTGTAAGGTCAACTTTAAGCAAGCAATCAACTGTTATTCAGGCCTCACATTCATGCATTATAATTCCTCAGCAACTTTCACAAAAACAAACATTGTAAAGTACCACACAGGTGCCACCTCTTTCCTCTGAGGTTTCAATTAAAGGTGAATTATTGAGCTTCTGATGGTATAACAAGACACAGCATGAAGAGAGCCTGGCCTTCCCATCTAGTCTATCCTGACACAAGCAAAGACATTATTCTCAAGTATTTCACTGTTTCTACACAAACTTCCTTTAAATATTACAAGGCCTGTTTCTAGACTATTTTATTTTTAATCTTGTTTTAAACCACACAGGAAGAGTTTAAAATTCTCTCAATAAACCACACATACATTCCTTAGGGAAGAGTAAAAGTAATCAGGACAAAAGCAGATTATTACATAAAAATTCTTCTATAATAGCTAGCATGGAACAGTTTGCTTCTAATTGAATTATACATTTCTTTTTAATCATTTAACATATTTCTCCCCCTTTTTGGTAATAATAAATCTATGTGTGGCTGTCCATAATTCTGCCTAAATGATTTCAGCTGTCATTTCTCAATCCAAGATGCACGAGCAGCCTGAGGCTGGTGAGTGAACAGGAAACATTTCCAACCGCATTCCCATCATGCAAAACCAGCAACCTGAAATATCCTTTCCATTAAAACAAAATGCTATTTGACTTCTGGGAATAGCATCATACAGAGACAGATTAGACAGCTCCACAAAGGCAGGCACAACTCTGCAAACCATTTTTCTCTCATAAAAGGAATGTAGACGTCCAAGCCCCAATAGTTTGTGTCTCTAGTAGTTTTACTATTGTTGAAGGTAAATCTTAAAGTGAAAAGCATTTGTATCTACAGGAATCTTAGGAAAATAGTAAAGGGAACAACAGTCTTCCTTTTTGAAAGGGGACAGTTTAGGAAATCTGTGGAAAACTTCTATAATACATTCAACAGAATACCACTTTACAGTGGCGTGAATCTGCTGAATGTGCTCTGTAAAACCAAGTCAAGAAAGGGCAGCTGCCTGTGGTTCAGGTATCACATAGCAAATCATGCACGGAACGAAACCACATAAGAAAACAGAATGGTATCAGCTTCAAATAAACACTTTTTTTAAATGTGCATTGTACTTTTAGACAAGGTTGAGTTTTTAAGAAAAAATAAAAGCATAAGCATAAGGACACAGAGAATGGATATAGAGAGGAGAACTGTCACACAGAGATATGTGGCTTAGAAAATTAACTATGCTGGGGTTAGCTTGAAGTATATATGATTTTTAATTTAAAATATATTAATATTAGAGCACCTTATGAAAAGGATATTCAATAAATATTGATTTCCAACAAGGATTTAAAAAAATGAGATTAAAATTATTTAATTTTTCTTTTTCTCATGATGTGTCCTAAAGTTAATATTTTTTAAATTAAAAATTATACACTGGAAACTCTCTGCAGTATAGTTCATTTTCTAAGCCATGTCTTTCTGTCTGGCCATCTCCTGTGCAAGTGCTATCTTAAAGGAGGGAGATAGCACAGTGGATAAAGTGCTTGCCACACAAGCATGGGAACCTGAGTTCAAATCACCAGCACCAACACAAAGACGTCAGGTGAGCCTACCTCTAATACCAATATGGGAAGCAGAGACAGAGAATCCTAGAGCAAGCTGGGTGGCTAGACTAGATGCATTGGGTACCTCTGTGTTGAGTAAGAGATACTGACTTAGTAAAGAAACTAGATAACAATTAAGGGAGACTATAGATTTCAACCACAGGTCTCCAAATGCATGTCTACGTATGTTGCACATGGATTCCCACACAAAAATGTATATGTTCACATGCATACCAAATACACATGCAAAAAATAATCTGGAATAGTATTCAAGAATATCTTAACTCTAAAACTCTGAAGCCACCCTGCTAGAAATATTGAAGACTCTAAAATTACAGAGAACAACAACAGCAACAACAACAACAAAAGAATTTGAAACAGGGAGAGATCAGAAGCTGGAGAGAAGAGACCAAGACCAGACAGGAAGACAGTAGTAAATGAAGTGGCCATTCCAGGATAACGTTGGTTCAGCTTTGATTTCTTGTTGTTTAGAATTGTAGGGAGGCATACTGTTGTCAGGCTGGCTTGGAACTCTGTATAGTCCATGCTAACTACAACATTCCAAGTATTGAGACAATGGTACTGAGCCACCAGGCCAATCACGGGGTAACATGATGGCTACAAGGATGGGCAGAAGAGCCACTTCATATGCTGGCTCTTCAGACATAACACTCACAGGGGACCTGGTAACACAGAAAGTGGCTTAGAAAATGAACTGTGCTGTAGTGAGTGTATATAATTTTTAATTTTAAAAATAGTAATTTTAGAACTGTTTATGAGAAGAAGAAAATACTAAATAAGACTTCGTTGACACATTTTCTTGGCAACTCTTCTGAAAGTCTGTATCAATTGTATTAATCTTCCAGTTCATTATAAATGAGTGAACAATTAAAAACTCATAAGGACAAATAAAACATCTTCACTATATAGAAACTTGATAACAATTGTGAGAAAATAGCAAACAGAATCAAATATGTGTCAATGGATTCCTCCTCTTCTTAAGAGAAAGGAGCCATTTATAATCCCATTCATACATTTGACTAGGAAGCTTTCCCAAGACAACCGGGAATGGTATATTGGAAGCAAGGTTATTATAATTTTTCTAAGTACTGTAGAGTTCTTCCTCATTACCTAAGGAAGAAAGCTTGTGGGCCAAAACTCCAAAACAGGACTAATCAATACTCTCATGAATGAGAGATATATCTGGAAAAAATTATGTTAGAAATACATTTTCCTGGCTGGAGTAATACACAATGTACAGCAACATGTGTTTAGAGAAAGGCTTTTCAAGTCTGAAAGACCTCAAGACTTCAAGACTGAAGTCTGCAAAATATCTGTTATGGACATGGTGGAGGGAACAATTTATAGTTGGCACTATAGTACATGTGAAGCATAAGTACTTTTAGGTAAAAATCTCTCCTTTTTCACTTCACATTTTTGTTGGTGGTGGTGGTGGGTTTTGGTTGCTGTTGCTTTTGTGTTTGTGTTTGTGTTTTGTTTTTGGCTTTGTTTGTAGCAGTGTCTCACTAAAAAGCCCAGGATGGCCTGGAACTCAGTATCTAGTCCAGACTGGCCTCAAACAATGACCTTCCTACCTCTGACCCTTCAATGGTGGGTTTACAGTTGTTCACCATTACTCCCTGCAAGAAGTCTGTTTTCCAAACCAGAGTTTGCTTTTCAAATTATTTCAATACATTTAAGGGCAAATGAACTTTGGGTTTCCCAAGTTCTGTGAGTGGAAAAGCACAAGTCTATACCTACAGAATATGATGATCAGAGGCAGTGCTATATCTCTGACAAATTTAAACGTGTTGCTTTAAAGCAGTAGCTCTGTCTACAAGGAGCATGAAAAAGGTTCTGGCTCATAAAGCATGCAGGAAATTGCTTCAATTATTACATTCTTGGTATTTCCAAAATTTTAAATGGATTTGAAACTCAGACCCATGTATTTCAAAAAAAAATTATTGTCCTGCTTGTGATAAAAACAAACAAAAAAGCCAAAGCGCAAGAGCAACTGCTCCCTGCTTCTCTCTTATTTTGCCACTATGATCTTTCCTCAGGTCACAAAGAATTTTGCTGCGGGTGTGTGTAAAATCACGGGAACCCTGAGTAAGAAAACAGCTTCCTAATTTCCTTAAAGCTTAGACACTTGCAATACTTCCGACAATAACTTCCCCAGGCATGTGACATATTTAGCACAGTAATGATGCTGTCAGTAGGAACGTTGAGAAGCATAGACCAATGCTATTGCTGATATATTATGCCTCTGGCTCTAATGCCAACCCTAGTCAGTGAGTTGGAACATACAATACTTCTCCCTTCTCTTGATCTTGTGCAGTTTGCCAAAAGAGAGGTTGTTGAAAAGGATTTCAAGGAAAAAGAATAAAACTTCACTGCTTGGTTATAGAACAATTCAGTTGTGCTTTCTTGATTCCAGGGTGAACACAACATTTGAAAATTTGCCTCACTCAACTTCAAACATGAATCAAATATACCATAAATAACTTCGTACAGTCATACTAGACAATTTGAGTAAAATATCCCTCAATATTTACTTCGAACTAATTAGTAGGCTTGGCACATGATCAACATACTCACTATCTGAAACTGGTTATAATTTCTATCAAGGAGATGAGCATAAGAAACGTTTGGGAAGGTGTGACCATACACATAACATACAGAGAGAGAGAGAGAGAGAGAGAGAGAGAGAGAGAGAGAGAGAGAGAGAGAGAGAGAGAGAGAGAGAGAGAGGGGGAGAGAGAGAGGAGAGAGAGAGAGACTGAACGTTAGATACCACCCATAAGACAAAAGTCTATGACAATGAAGCTGAGTCATATCCCCCAGTGAGAAAATGAAGTTACTGAAAGTTAAAAGGGAAGAAAAAGTGACTGTAGCGGCATATTTTCCCTGCAAGTTGGGAGGAGCTAAGGTGGGCGGAGTAAGGAAAGAAAGAGGAGGAATAAGGAGAGGAAGAGGAGAAGGAAGAGGAGGACCTGGGAGAGACAGACGAGATGTAGGAGGATGGAGAGCCACGCATCTATGGAGAGCAGTCCTGGGTAACAACTTATATCTAGGTTAGTTAATTGGGAAGCATCTCCAATTGTATGGGCATCTTGTTATTAAGCATTACCAAACATAAAAAGACTTTGATTAACCTTTAAGCGTTAGAGCCTCATTCATACCGGGTACCACATGATGGTGGGATGGTCTGGGCTCAGCCCAGCCTTGTGGAGACAGCGTGGAAGATTGGCAGAGCCATCTCCTATGCTGCCGTCTCATGGGTGGCCACCTGAGCCTGCAGACTGAGCTGGCCTGAGCCACAGCAGCAGCGAAAACACACCCCAGCCTCAGGCCTAGCCTAGTTAGAAACATGGCGACTCCGTAACACAAGACAGAACGGGTGCCGCCAATTTAAATATTTCCAGCAACAAGTGACTAATAAAAATATTTTAAAATTATCATGATTGATATTTAATTGAGAAAATTAATCGGGCGGTGGTGGCGCACGCCTTTAATCCCAGCACTTGGGAGGCAGAGGCAGGAGGATTTCTGAGTTCAAGGCCAGCCTGCTCTACAGAGTGAGTTCCAGGACAGCCTGGACTATAAAGAGAAACCCTGTCTCGAAAAACAAAAACAACAACAACAAAAAACAACAACAAAAAAAAAACAACCATCACAGAAACTTAAAAATAAAAGAGAGAGAGAGATTTAATAAATTTTACATTTATACAAAATTGAGACAACTTCAAAGTTGAGTATGAGATATTTATATTAATGTAGAAGATGTATTCATTTAAAAGTGGGGATGGACACTTCACAATCATAATTTCTGGTCTTCAATGTCTGTGTGCTCAAAGCAATTTAAAACTACAGGTAACATATAATAAGAATGTATACAAAAATGTGCATGAATAGACACTCAAAGGCAACATGCCTGAGTATGCATCACAAGTCTTCAAACACAACATGTGGTAGTACTGCAGTCTCGGGGTTGATGGACAGGCAGTGATGTGAGGCATCTTAGCCACTGTCCAAGTTATACCAAAGTAACAGATAATGATCAGAACTCATTAGCTAAGCAAAGGTCATGCCCAAGTTAAATAGTGAAAGATGCATACTCTTCCTAGGAAGAGTAAATTCATATTTGACACTAGGCAAATCCTACTCAGTATTTAGTTCACTGGTAATATGTTAAAACACAAGAAGGGTATTAAATATGTGTGCACGTGTGTGTGTGTGTGTGTGTTTTTAATTAGATATTTAATTCAGTAACTGATGTAAATGTTATATTTTACTAGATTGATTTTTTTAAATTAACTTTTCTTTAAATTTTTGCAATATTCAGACTTTCTGGTACCATGTCGCATATATTTGTATGTTTATATCAGAGTTCCATAAATTAACTTACAGGGTAACAGTCTGTTTATGTATTTATAAATTAGCATTTGTAGTTCTTTGGAATGTATGGGTGCTTCAAAAGTAGAAGAGTACTATACTATGTTCATTATATAGAAAGAACGTATATTCAGAACAAAATTATATAAAAGGATGAGTGGAAACAAAGTAAAATGGAAAGAAATGAGCCTAGACAAAGGAAGGTCAACAAATTTTCAGCCAATGCACTGAGCTTCCTTTTAAGACACCAAGACAGTCAGGGTTTAAACCTTTCATGGTCAGGATTCATCTAGGAAAGACTAAGACTAGCAGGTGATTTTCCTGAGAGATGCACTGTTCTGCATAGACTGTGGAGGATGAGCCCTGGAGGCAAGGCCATAAGAGACCAATCTCAGGCTTTACTCTGTATTTATATGCCTTTCCTGTCATTATTAAATCAACATAACAATCCCTGGAAATTAGTGCACTCTACTGGGCAGATTTTCTGAAGATCAACCAAGATGATCTTGTACTGATGCTATATAGACAAGTAGATGATTTAATTCTTAATGATGATGCTATAAGAATTCCTTAATTTATACTAGCTATTATTGAGCCCTCTATAATAAGGACTACAATTAAGACCCTCTGTGATATAAAAACTGCAATTAGAACTCTGCCAGGCTTTACATTTCACGAGATATTCTGCTGAGACAGAAAGCAGGCAATGATACAGATTTACAACTTAGAAATGCATTCCTGTAAGCCCTAAAACAATTAACTAAGGGTTGTAAAAGTAACAAAGACTTATTGTAGGTGCAAAGACAGAAGATAAGAAATGTTGAAAGGGATTACCTATACAAAACTTCAATGTTAAATTAGACATAAGAATTATAGATTTAGACTCTCAATGAACCTCTGTAACTAATGACAGATAATGAATGTCTAGTTTGATAACTACTCTAAAGGGAAACACAGGTAAGCATCTCTGTTGCAAGTTTATATGGAATATGATTCAAATTTGTTTGAACTTGTTATGAACTTTCAGAATACTACGTGATCTATTCTCCTGAAATGTGTAAAAGAAAGAAAAAAATGAGGAATAATTGCATTAGGAGGCAAAAGGAGAGATCAGAATTAAAGAGGCAGAAGGAGAATAGGTTGGAAGCATTACAGAGATGAGAAGCTGAGTAGATGAGGAGAGACAAAAAAGAGAAGAAAAATCTAAGAGGAGTAGAGCAGAAGCAATATAGAAGCAGTACATGGCAGGATATGATATAACAAAGGGCTGAGAAGAGAGGAGATTGAGACTGAGAAGAGAAGGAACTGCAGAGAGAGCAGGAAGTAGCAAGCAGGCTTTTCTTATAGTGAGACAGATTTTCAAATTCTTTTAGCATTAAAAGTGTAGAAGCCTTTTCTTTCTCTAGCTGTGACTGTTGAAGCTCATTTTTCATCCACAATGAGTAGTGAGTTCTTTCTACACCAATGCTTGCTCCATGGCACTTGTTCATGAGGGCATTTGCTTTCTCCATCCAAAATATATGCATATGTGAGTATAGGGGTGTGTGTGTGTGTGTGTGTGTGTGTGTGTGTTACGAAGTAAGTATGAGACAAGTAGGTAGGCCTAACAAGAATATATTAAAGTATGTATGAATATATGTGTATGAATGAATGTAAGAGCATATGTGTGTTTATGTATATTTGCTTGTGTAAAAGGTTTTCCTTTTGTGAGTGTGACTCTATTCTCCTGGTTCAATAAAAGTTAATTGTTCCAAACCATCCTCCTGCCAGGACCCTGTGAGGCATCTGGGCAAGAGACAAAGGAGCCTTAGCAATTAATCCTTTACTTAATCCCTGGCTGTTAAGCGACAGGTATTAATTGGCCCAGAGGCTTGAAGCTTCTAGATTCAGAGTAACTTAGAATCAAGACAGGTAAACATAGTAGAAAGCAACCTTAATCTCTAGCAAGACCAAGTCTTCCCCTACCAATTCTCTTTCCCCTCAGCTGCCTCAGAGAGGACCCAGAGCCAGTGGGCTAAGCTTCCAAGTCTCTAGACGAAGGATGGAAGGGGGATGGTGTGGCCTACAGGATGAGGTGCTCAGACAAGTCTTGGAGGTGATACCAGCTCCAGATATTATTTCCAGTAGTTAGACAAGTGCTCACTTAAAAAGAGAATGTGGTCCCCTTCTCTCTGGGTCTGCCATACTCTCCAAGGAACTTCAGTGGAAACTTATCATACTCTGAAAAGCATGTTCATACACACATGCATATGCACTCTCACTTTCACATTTCTGTTCTGTGGAATATTGAAATGATATTGGAAATTTATCTGCTACAATGTTAGTATAAGGCACATATATTTAGAATCTTGCCATAACCCTTGGGATGAAAAGCTGCCCACTGACCTCTTACAGATTCTATTATTAAAAATAAAAAGGATGAAGTATCCTTTGACCCCTTAAAAATCTGCCTGAAAATTCTTAGTACTATTCAGTGGGATGAAATCTGATTTTGTGTTTATAAATAAATAAATTGGTCTTTTATTTTCCTCTAATAAGTATTCTGAATAATTACATTCTCTCCCATAGCTTATTACTGTACCAACGTTGACTTTCTGTTTGCTGTCAGATTTAGATGGCTACCTTCAATATATTCTCGAATTTCTAGCTAGATAACTAGGACTACCTATCATCACTGCTTCTGCTCCATACCAAGTGAACTAGAGAGAAATAAAGAAGGGGGAGAAAAAAGAATAAACGCGAACTTCCAGATGCTGCTGGCCATGGAAAAAACAGGGCTGGCTAACTGGGGATCCAAGCTAGAAAGGAGGTTATATAGCAAGGAAAAATGAAAAATCTGCTAAACAGAAAGTTCTCGCTTAGCAAACAGTTGTCATGACTAATTAGCCTTTTAGAACCTGGATTATGAAGTGGAGATGAAGCATGGGCATCTGTTGAGGATTTAAAACTAGAGTGTGTGTGGTAGCTAGAAAAGAGTAAATTACTCACTGAACCAGGAATTTAACTCAGAAGCTCTGAGTGAAGCTCTGACTCAGAAAAGAAAAGAGAAAAAAAAAAAGCTTCTTAGCACTACAAGTGACAAAAGTGCAGAGTCAAAGGGTATATTTCTCTACAACGTGAGTGCATATTTCTACATACATCACCACCATTCAACCATTGAGACAAGTCATAACAAACGACAATTAGCCAGGATAAATATCCCTATCCAAATAAAAATCTTAATAAAGACACACTGTAGATTTTGTTTATACCTCTAAAATTTTAAGGTCTGGATAATAATATAGCCACTGTTAATTTGATTATCTTCATGCTCATGAACTTTCTCACATCTGATAAACTCTTAACAATAGATGAATAGCAAATTGTTGGATGCTTTACAACATTAACCTGAACAAAAATTAACAAATTATGCAGTGATTTCATAATACAAGTTCAAGACTCATTCATAACGGAACTTTCTAACAATAGATGAGATTCCAATATAAGGATGACAAACTGAAAAAATATCCACTTTATATTCTGTCAATCCACAAGCAACACATTTTAGATTCTCCACATTTTAGCTACATGAGGATGGCAAGTGAAGAACATCTAGAAGGAACACTGTTTATATAGAGAAGTGTCAGAAGACAGGGACACTAAGAAATGGGAAGTCTACATCTAGATATCTATGATATGAGAAACTAGTTCAAAGTCCTCAGTAGCTACTTGAGCTTCAGATTAATCTTCCATATTGTTTACAGATAGGCCCTTTCTAAAACACAGAGAAGACATCAGAACCAAGAAATCAAATACAACCAGAGGAATCCAAAGTAGGAATATTAAGTACAGTCTATCCCCTAATCTATTTCCACAAGATTCAACACTGGGAATTTCTTAGTCATAATTCTCTATGACCATGCTCTAGTGAACAGCCACCAACCAAGACTATATGAGCAACACTAACTGGACTCATCTATAGGTTTAAAAAAAAAAAAGGAGAAGCCGGGCAGTGGTGGCGTACACCTTTAATCCCAGCACTTGGGAGGCAGAGGCAGGTGGATTTCTGAGTTCGAGGCCAACCTGGTTTACAGAGTGAGATCCAGGACAGCCAGGGCTACACAGAGAAACCCTGTCTTGAAAAAAAAATGGAGTACACCCAGTTGAGTGGATAAGAGTGGTAGATCTTAGATGAGGTGGGAGAGGGGTATATAAAAAATGATTAAAATATGATATGTGAAATTCTCAAAATACTAATTTTTCAAAGAAGTGCAGGAGGTCTTTACTGGCAATCTCAAAGAACAGCAGGGAAGGTTGATACCAACAGCCAGAGCATCTCCATAAGGTAGTTCCTTCTTATGCTGAAGATCATAGTCTACCTGCTACCCACACACTCTGACATCTTAATCAGACTGTTCTGTACCAAGTATTTAACCAGTCTTTTAAATTACACAGAAGCCACAGCAAGCTACAAGAAAAAACTGTAGGTAACAGGGGGAAGATAGGTTCACTAGCATTAAATACTACTAGTATTTTCAATAGATAAAACATGCTGCTGCAGCTTTAAAATCAAAGGGGCATTCATAAATGGAATATATCACAACTGCATACAACTAGAAATTTCAAAATATGTAAGCTTAATTAGAATATATAAATCATAAAAATGAGAAAGTGTCCAGTAACCCCAAGCTAAAGAAAAGAGAATCAAAAAACAGAAAAAATAAAAGATTAAAAAAAAGGCTTGAAAAGCAACCCAAAGATCAGATATTTAAATCCTACAGAGAGAAAATATAGAGTACAGAGATGAAAGGGAGAAACCATTTTTTAAAAAAACTAAAAAAAAAATGCTTAAAACAAAAAGAAACATATGCATTAAAAGATGTTCAACCCACCAAACTCAGATGAAGATCCAACGATGACTTCTGAACAGTCAACGGTAGACAATAAACAGTGGTGGTGAGTAAAGAGTATATGGAGTAGATACATATATCTCACCTTAAACCAGAATGCACCTCAGAACACCGCTTAGTAGTCTCTCAGAAAGGGAAAGCTGTTATAGAAATATTCAACAATTTTACTCAAGAATGGAAACAGGCTCTCAGAAGGCACATAGTTACATAAATGGTCACATCATTATTCACAACTGATGGTAAAAAATGTGTACCAACGGGTGATTGGATAATCAAGTCATGATTTATTCACACTGTGGAATACTACACAGAGAACAAGTACTACAGGATGGGGGAACATTAGTGACATTACACAAGTGAAAGAAGCCACTGACAAGGTCACACATTGGCATGCCTCCTGTTGCATGAACTGATCAGGTATATCTCTAGAGACATGAAGTAGATGAGCAGTAACCAGAAGCAGTGGTATGGTGATGATTTCACGACTGGGAAGGCACTCTAGGCTCACTTACAATGCACTTAACAGCAGGAATAAGTCTATGACTGAGAGTATTTTACCAATCACTAAATTGAATCCTTAAAAGAGTGACCTTGCAGTATGGGTTATGATTCTACACAGCTATTACAGTACAAGAAATATTAAAACCTGGGCTAGTGAGATGTCTCAGTGGGTAAAAGTGCTTGTCACCCAAGTCTAACAGCCTTAGTTTGATCTCCTGAAGCAATAATGAAAGAAAAATAATATTCTTGAAAGTACTCTGATCACCAAATGTACATGCCATGCCATTGCATGAATGTTCATGGGCACTCATGTGAATTCATACATACATACATACATACATACATACAGAGAGTGAGAGAGAGAGAGAGAGAGAGAGAGAGAGTGTTTTACCACACACAAATTCATACAATGTACACAAAAATTAAAATAAAATTTATAAAATGAAAAGATGGACCCAGTGAAATTGTAGCTGCAGTGTGGTAACTGTTTTGCTTCTGCATAAAACAACAGAATATTCAAGATGAAGAGAAGTCATTAAATGGAAGTAATGGCAATTAGACAAACATGGAGCACCCTGCTGAAATCCTAATGGAATTATTCCCATCCAAAATCACCATACCAGGCAAGCATGTCAATCAAGCATGAGAGCTGAACTGTGAATCAAAACACTTTCCCAGGCTCCGTCCAAAGACAGCAGCAGAAGTTATGTTTCCCAAATAAACACAAGATAGAAAGGGGCATTCCTCCAGACCAAAAAGAAGAGAGGGCACACCAGAAACTAGAATAGACTTGTCACTCCTGTGCTCTGAGAGGTCCTGAAGTAATGACAAAAATGAGAAACAGAAGATGATTCTTTCCAAGGAAAGACAGTATGAACAGAGCAAAACACGATCATAGGATTACCTTCTGCCCTGTGGACAATTAATAATGACGTGTGATAAATTCTGAATAATGATGTAATCCAAATTATAACAGTATGTATATTACACTTTGTCACTAAGAAAAAAGCAAAAGTTGATCCCAAAGGTGAATAATCTATGCAGGACAATAAGAGGGGGCTAAAAAGATGGGAAAGATGGCTCAGATGTAAAGTGCATATGTTGCTCCTGTAGAGGACCCCCGTTCAAATCCTAGCACCTCGTCTGGTATTTCACAACTATCTATAACTCCAGTCTCAGGGAATCCAACACTGTCTTTTGACTTCAGTGGGCAGTATACACACAGTGCAACTAAGTACTCACACACATAAAATAAAACCTCCAATAAACTGTTTTCAAAAAAGATATTTGAGACAGTATAAAGAAGTTGTATTGTGTGTTTTAAAAGAAGAGCAGTAGGCTTAATGTAGAAGATAAAAACCTCTGTTTTCCTAAAGAACCTAAAACCAAAGGATTCCAATTTCCATGCAAGTGTGAAAATGACATTATCCCAAATACATGATTGACATCTAGAGAGGCAAGTACACACCTTAACCACAACAAAGAATGCACACTAATCTGAAATGGCATGTGACCTGAGCTAAATATTCATCTAGTATAAGGAATAACAACTTTTAAAAGAGAAAATTTAGGCATTGTGACATATGACTATAATCCCAGCACTAGAGAGGTGGAGGTAGAGGATCAAGAGTTCAAGAACATCCTGTGCTACAGAATACTGTGTGTCAACACACACACACTCATATACACACACACACACACAGGCACACACCAACACATGAACACTCATAAACATATGCACAGGCACATGCATGCATCAGTGAACTAACACACACACACACACACACACATGTGCACAGATGCACACAGGTGTACAAACACACACACATAAATATGCACGCACGCACATGCACACACACAAGAACCCATGCACACATGCACATACATACACAGTAAACAAGTTGAAAGATGTAGATACTAAAATGATTCCAAGTTGTCAAGTTACTGTTAACATTTGTGGAATGTTACCCCCACTCCGTTTTGCATGCTATATAGCAAGGTACACATTCCCACTTAGAATTTTTTAATGATGCTTTCTACAATCAGCACTGACCTAATCAAAGTTAACTCAAAGGTAATTGGTATCATTGATTATCTTCATCCAGGTCTTGGGCACATTCATCGAATAAAATCTTGCATTTGTAAGTAAAGCTGTCTCTATTCTTTTGCACTCATCATTTTTCATAGTTTTATTCCACTTAAAGTGCCACTCCTCCTGCTCCTCTTGTATGACTGTGCACACTCATCCAAGATTATTACTTTTCTTGAGAAATGTGAATAGCATTCTGGAGAGGAAAGAAAATTAAAACTGTCTTCCTTTCTTTCCCAAGAAACCCTCTTGTTTCTTATAGTTCATCTTGTCTGTGATTTCACAACTGCTAAATAAATGCCTGTGGTTTCAATGATAAAATTGTCAAATAAAGTGAGAAATTAAAATGAAAACAAAATAAATCCACAGAGGTAGTATGTATTAAAAAATTGTCTGAAATCCAGTGGTGTACACTTATCACTACTGTGAAGAATCAGACATTCATTTACAGCAAGGCAAAGATCAGACTCACTACCATCTTAGACCAGATATAACCAAATCCTGAGTCATGATTGGGGCTCATACAATGAATGGCATTCAAGAGAAGTGACACCATAGTGCAGAATGCAAGGGTAATGCAAACACAAGAAAAAGATCCCCAAATTCAACCAGACCATGAACAAACTGTTCAAGCTGCTAACTGAAAGAAACTACAATGCCTTATTAGATAAGAAAAGTCACCAGGGAAAAGGAAAGAATAGAAGCTAATTGACTTTGTTTTACCAATTAGAGAAACAGGGGATTCGTAAAAAGAGTCCTGATAGAAAGTTAGCTTGATTCCTTTTCATTTCTTCTATTTCTCCTTATGGTTCAGAACCCTTGCATCTCACACTGCCTGCAGCCGGCCAACCACAGTGCCTGCATCTGTACTTCCACATTTAGTACTGGCTTGTGAGTGACAGCAGTCCTCCTCACAATGAGTAATCACTAGCAGAACTAGCTCTCCGTATATAAAATGAAAACATCCTTAACATCTTTTATAAAGGGAAGCCATGAGTTCAAGCCAGGCTTTCAATTGTTTTCTTAAAGTCACAAAACTGCCATCATCCCACCACACATCTACAAGTGTGGTTGCAATCTAATCTCAGCTGGTTTCTGGAGCTACATTACCTAGCGTCATCGAGGTATCAGGACTTAGTAAAGACACATGCAGAAACACACACATGCATTTTGTATATTTTATGTGTGGTTTTTACGGTTGTCTGTTTAAACAATCTTGCTATGTAGTCCAAGCTGTCCTTCAATCCTTAATCATTCTGGATTATCGTCCCGAGTGCTAGGATCATTAGTGTATACCATCATGCTGGGGTAAAGGCTGTGTATTTATATCTTTAAACTCAAAAGAGAAGGGTCTGTCCAGATTTATGTCATTTATGCTGAAGGATAAATGAATCACTTAATGATCAATTGGATGACCACAACAATTTTAGTTTGTTTACAAGAAATTGTGCCAAATGAGACAAATTTATGTAATAATAGTGAAACTGGTTCCTTTGCTATCTACCTTGGAGATGCCTGCTTTGTGAATACTGACAGGACACAGGGCTTGTCCATTACTACAGAGACTCAAAAGATGACAGGATACAGCTACTGTACAGAGCATGGGGTACTTGAAGGAATTTGGTTTTCTTTTATTTTCTTTTTTAGATGTGAAAATAAATTCATTTTATTTGTACAGATAATAATTCTAGGGAAGACTAAAGAAAATCAAGTCACAAATTAAATGAAATCATGATGTTAGCAAGGCATGATGGCACACTCCTGGAATCCCTTTGCTTAGGAGATCAGGATCAGAAACTCAAGGTAGCAGCAACAACAAAAACAACAACAAAGATCTAGAAATCATTCCAACTCACAAGAACCAAGAACAAGTTTTGAAATCTGAAAGTTAACATTTTCAAGCTAATTTTGATAGCATGAGGAAAGTAAAGTACCAGGTTTGGATCTATCAGCTTCTGTTGACATGGCAACCTGGTTTTCCTTATCAGCAAAACATCTGTCTTGTGCCTACTACAAGGTTCCAGTGTGGACCAGGACTTACACGTCCTAAGATACTTAAATAACATATGTGATTGCAATGCAGACAGCACAGCATAGGAACCTATCCTATTACATTTCTAATGGGGTTCCGCTCATCCTATTAAAAGAACACATTTAGTGATAAAGTACTCATTATACTCTAAGATGCCAAGTTTAATTTAGTAGTAACACGGAGCACTGGAATACACTTTCCAATAAAGATAAAGCTGGCCGCCTGGGCCTCTTGCATGTGGCTTTCATGTCTTTCTAGAACACTGGTGACCCCCCCTCCTTCCTGTTGGCTTACCATCCATCTCACTTCTGTCACCTTGTCATGCTATTAACCAACCTGTGTCAACTCTGCTTTGAACCAGTTCCTGTCAACACGTGTACAACCCACACTGGCTATTCTCTGCTGTCACTTCTCAGTGCCAGCTCACATTGGAGCAAAGAAATTACCCGCCTTGTTTTACACAAATCATTTGTAAGTTAACAGGCATGCACTGTCTTTTTCTATATTTAGCTAAACTGCCCTTTAGAAAATAGTCAAGTGCACTGTTAGACACAGCATTTACCTTGAAGGCTGGACTGCTGATTTCACCAGATGACTTTCTGACCCTTGATTACATCGCTCTAATAGTTAATTATGGACCCTACCTATGAGAGACACAGATTGGCCAAGCACATCGTCACTATCTTTATCAGAATTACTAACTCAAACACAAGGAGAAAGGGGTCAAGGACAACCCCCTCTCATAATTCCCAATTGAATTTTCTTCTCGATAAGGTCAGTTTGATGGTCAATAGGTTTGAGAAAAGCTGATGAAACAAACATAAACAGAAAGGCACAGTATCTCACAAGCAGACTTCATGGCTGCTCTGTTTCTTAAGATCTCATTAGAGTTTGGCACAACCAATCAAATCCTGGGACAACCAAATATGAGCTGCTCCCTCACTTAACTAGAATTACGATAAGCAAAACTTAATGTCAAAATATAGTTTTGAATTCTGCCAATGTTAGTATCATCCTGTATATCTATAGAGGTAGACATTCAGTCTAAGTCACTTTTAAAAGCTAGATTCACTCTTGCCTATCTACAATTTAGATGACTTCTCAAAGATCAAAAACACAGGATCTGTTTGTATGCCACCTGCAGTTCACCTCACATCCCTAGCTGTAACTGAGCAATAAAGGCATCCTAGTGACCGCTTATGAGATGGTGCAGGGGACCAGGGGTACCATGTTCTACATTGGAATGCCTGCTATATGCTTTAAAAAATTGCTATGCTTTGAGAGTTAATTAATTAGTTTTTGAGATAGGGTTTTACTATATAGTGCTGACTGCCTAGAATTCAAGAAGATCTCTGCCTATGACTCCTGAGTGCTGAAACTAAAAGCACGCACTACTAATACCAGCCTGTTCTGTGAATCTTGGTAAGAAACAGGACTTCTTTGCCCTTAGAAAATGCTAGACACAGATTTCTTTGGGGGTCTTTTGCAGCCAAAACATGACATGTGGCTTCAGTTTTGCCAAATAAACCATATTGACTCATTGAATAGAAACAATTCAAATAAGCCACAAGGCTGCAGAGGTTACTTTGACATTTTGACAACATTAGCAAACAGTGACATCTATTAATCCAGAGAAGCCATACAAGGAATTGAGAGACAAAAACCTTTCTTTAAAACACTTCTGATGGCTTCAAGTGCTCAGGGCACACTTCCCTGCCATGATTCCTGCTCTGGTTCTGGCTGCCCAGTATCACCTGATCTTGTTTTAAAGTATAATAAGCAGGGCTGTCGGTCACAATACCCACTACAAGATGTCCTGATTAAATCAACCAGAGAGAGTTTCTGCTTTGCAATAGGGAACTCTGACTGGCACATTCATTTTGAACAAAAAGATTCATTAATTCCTTGGACACGACTATGTATCGGCAGCCACACCATTGCCTGAAGCTGTTCTAACCAATAAAGCGTCAGATTTGTTCTGTAACGTCTACTTAGAAGAACATTCATTTGGAAGAAAGAGAAAGAGTTTAAATGTAGGAAATAGTAGGAAATATATTTGGAATGTAAATGAACTAGGTAGACAATGTTCTACATTGGAATGACAAGCCAGAATTGTTTGTTTAGTTGGCAGAGCTGCAGCCACATGTCATGTTTGGCTGCACAAGACCCCCAAGTAATGTGTGTGTCATGTTTTGTAATGACAAACTCTCTTAAATCTGAGTTAAAGTGATAAAAATTTTGTCTCCTCTTTCCTCTTTTCTGTCTCTGTCTCTGTCTTGCCTCTCTCTCTCTCTCTCTCTCTCTCTCTCTCTCTCTCTCTCTCTCTCTGGGGGGGGCAGTGTGTGCATAAAACTTTTTTTTCTTTTATTGGATATTTTATTTATTTACATTTCAAATGTTATCCCCTTTCCCAGTTTCCCCTCCAGATACCCCCTATCCCAGTCCCCTTCGTCTGCTTCTATGAGGGTGTTCCCCCACCCACCCCCGGCATTCCACTACACTGGAGCCTTCACAGGATCAAGGCCCTCTCCTCCCATTGATGCCCAACAAGGCCATCCTCTGCTACACATGCAGCTGGAGCCATGGGTCCCTCCATGTGTACTCTTTGGTTGGTGGTTTAGTCCCTGGAAGCTCTGGGGGGGTCTGGTTGATTGATATTGTTGTTATTCCTTCAGCACCTTCAGTCCTTTCTCTAACTCCTCCATTGGGGACCCCCTGCTCAGTCCACTGAGGATCTCTAATATACCAGATAGTCTAGCATACACTAGACAGGGAGAGAGTCACTGGCCTCATTACACATGGCTCATTTAGAAATCAGAACAATTTTCCTACAGGGGTGGGCTCTCAGCACTGTGCCTCTGTCACTGATGAGGGGAAGGTCTCAGTGTTCATAGATTTTTCTCCTGTAGTCTACACTGACTTATAATAGAGCCCCAGTTAGCGACTAATGCAGGAAGAACCAACCCGACACTTAGGATGTTAAAGCAACAAACATAATCTCATAAATTAATGAACATTTCCGGGTGAGTTTTATAAAATTTGCAGAACTGTGAAAACACATTATGGTGGTTTTGGTGATCTTTCAATCATGTATGATTTTTGGTCACATTGTCTTAGGTGAAAACATAGCAGGAGAAATAAAATGACTATAACTATTCCTATTGTGATTGGTTATAATCTCTTGGTTTTCCTTTTTTCACTGACAGTTTTTAGATAGTAATTCATATACTAACAATGTATACAATCCATATACATGGTTTTGAGGGCTCAACATGAGGGTACATAGCCATATTGCCATCACCACAATCAAGGTAGCAAAGGTAATAGGCATGGCCATCTCCTACGTCCTTGTAGTCTTTTGTTTATATTTATTCATGATTTTGGTGAAAAGAACAGTTTAGGTAATAGCTGGTCTCGTAACTGCACACGCATAATGTTGTACTGATAACTTTAGGCATCATGTAGTTAATCTCTAAAACCTATGTAGCTTGCAAGATCGAAATGTTGTCCATGTCTGATAAGTTCATTCAATTTTTTTGAGTTAGTTTAGTTGGTTGGTTAGTCAGTTAGTTAGCTAGTTAATTAGTTAGTTTTGGTAGTGTCTCACTTAGCTGTCCTGGAATTCTCTGTATAGGTCTGGTGGCTTTGAACGTTGATAGATCTCTGACTGCTTCTGCTCCCTGAGAGCTGAAATTAGAGGCATGTGCACCATGTCCAGATTGCTTCCTTTTGTATCCTTATTATTAAATATGATATGATATTTAATAATATCAATGAAAATGATGCTCAAGATTACTTCCTCTTTTACAATTTAAAGCAAAAGACAATAGTTATAAAGTTAATGGCAAAATACATTGTATAATCATGCTATTATGTTTACTATGACATATTTTTCATCGTACTATTAAACACAGGGGATGGGGCACTTGTTTTATTTATCAAAAAAATAAAATTTATTGATTTTTATCAGCAAACTCATTGTTTTTAAGCTTTCTGTTTAAGTAGAAGAACATTTTTTTGCTAGCATTGTCACAGCCGAATGTTTTCGGGAGCCACTGTTTCTAAGTGGTATCCTATTTCTCTTTCAAGTCTTAAAGCCATACGTGAAATACAGAGAGCTGTAGCAGCATGTTAGACCATTACAGAAGTGCCCTCCTTTGCAAGCCTGTTAAGCCTTTCCCTGGTCATAGGTAACCCTTTCCATCTCTCATCTGAAGGCACTGCAGGAGGCATGCTTCTCAGAGGCTCATGTGCCCTGCCACTGAGACTTAAGGAACTGGGGAGGCAATGGCCCAGGCCCAGCTTTGAAGATTCCAGCTCATGACATGTACATGCTGTGAAAGTGGGCATGAAACTCAGTTTCAGAAATTTTTAGTAACTTTTCATGGTACTTGGGGGGATGAACAAAGTTCTATTATCTACTGAATTGCTGGGCTAATCACCTCCAAAGTCATTCCTTTTATTTATTTTTTCCATATCACTAACATTCCATTCCTTATCTCATTATTCTCAGAAAGCTTTAAGAAAACTACAGCAGCAATGGGAACAATATAAAAAAATCTAGGATTAGCGTTCCCTGTCAGAGAAAAGGGTATAAATAAATCATACTGCATGAGCATTGTCACAAATAGGAACCCCTTGCACACTGAGGCTTACAGGAGTACCTCAGAAAGCCACTGAAAATGTAGCTGTAATGGGAAAGCAAGGATACACTAGTGTAGAAATCTGTCGAAACGTCTTCCTTTCCCTTTACATCGAGGATTTAATGAGTGTGGCCTATTGATTTTTCCCATATTGTTTGCCTTATTATGTTATTTCAAAAGAAAGTTTTTCTTTGTTTACTGGGGGGGTTTTGTTTGTTTATTTTTGTGGTAGTTGAAATTGATTCCAAGGTCCTTTACAACCTAGGCATAAACTTGTGGTAGTTTGAACGATGAATGTCCTTCAAAGGCTCACAAATGTGAATACGCGGACCCCAGCTGTGGCAACGACTAGGGGCATTATGGAGAACTTTGGCCTTGCTGGAGGAAGATGTTCAGTGATGGCCAGCCATGGAAGTCGACAGCCTCATCCCAGCTCCAATTTGCCTTTAGCTTCATGCTTTCAGTTCAAGACATGAACTCCAGGCTTCATGGCTCCTGCCTCCATACCTCCCCAACTAGAAATGCAATTCAAACATGAAAGCAAAGACACTATAGTGTCTCAGAGACTGTCAACCTGTCTTGTCTCGCCTCACAATAGACTCACCGCTTCTGGAGTCATAAGTCAAAATCAACCCTTCCATGAACTGCTTTTGGCCATGTATTCTATCATACCAACAGGAGAGTAAGAAATGTAGCCCTCTGCCAGAGATGTTTCTCTACACCGTTCCTTTTAGAGACAGGATCTCACTAATTTTACCAGGCTGGCCTTTAACATGTTATCAAGGCCAGACAGGACTTATACGTCTGATTCTCCTGCCTCAGTCTCCTGAGTGGTTGGAAAAACAAGTATGTGCCACTAGACCCAGTAAGAAGTACTGTCAGTGACATGGAACAACAAAAATAATACTACTCAGGAAGGAAGTTCCATCAACTTTAAAATATGATAATATCATAAATTTTGGGAGAGTTTAGATTCCAGTGTTTGAGATTGATTTCAGAGCATGCTAAATAACAAAGCCCCATGTTTATGTGTAAACATATATATAGAATTATATGTATATGTATGCATACACACACAGACACACAAATCTATGTATGTTTAACTACAGAGCAAGGGCTGCACAGGGCAATAATATAGAATCTTACTTTATGAAAACAAGTCTCCTTTCCAAGTTCTGACCAAAGTCTACAATCACTACAGCCACAATGAAGACTGAATATATACACCAATCAGAGGACAAAGCAAGATGGGCCTGAAAATAACTCAACCTAGCTCTTAGCTTTCTACCTTTAGAGTGGTAAAAATCACAGTTTGATGCAACTGCACGGGAGAACATTAACAATAACAGTGTGCTCAGCATGGTGGGATATGCCTGTAATCAATCACAAGGCTTGTGAAATTGAAGCAGGAGGATCTCATGTTAACGCCGGCCAAGGCTCAATCGCAAGACCCTAGTTAAACACAAAAGGGACGATTGCAGATGTGAGACCTCAGCACAGCGCCAACAGAAAAACCAGCAATGAAGATCTGTGTTTTCAATGTTCAGGTCACACTTCTCTCAAACGTTCCTCTGCCACCATGTATTCATCCATCTCTTACCATCCCAAGCCCACATCATCCCCCTGACTTCCTACCTTACACCCACAGTGGTATTTAATCCATTCCTCAAAGGCGTTTCAACCTACAGAGACTTGCCATCACTTCATAGTGATATGACACATGCAAGGAAAGTATGTTTCTGCTAGATATGTTGAGAGTGGGGAGTGGGGAGTGATTTTCATTCTTAAGGTATCAGCAGGGTAAGTACAAAGAGTCAGAATTTGGGTAGCATGGGACAATAAAACCTTTAGACAATCTTCAGGGGAGTGATCTTTATACTGAGTAACTGACATAAAATCAGTCTAATATTTCTATAGAAACCGAAACTCTGACTTCAGAGGTTCACTGGAACACCATGTAACTAACAAATAAGGTGTAGCAAAGGGGCTTTGTGAGAGAGAGCAGATAGAGACACAGAGAATAATGAGACGAAGGCAAGCACTCGAGGGAAGGGAAGAAAATAGGTGAACAAAGAAATGAAGAGGAGGCAGTGTGATCAGAACCCATGACCACACTCCTCACGTAGGGTGCCTAGACTTCCTGTCACGTGGTTGATTACGACCTTCGATATCTAGTCCTCTAGCTCAGGGACAGGGAAATTTTCACTCACACAAAGAAAACTGCTTATCAGTCGTAATCAGCAAATACTGCAGAAGGGACTGGATTACCCTCCGTTTTGCTGCCAACTCTATAGAACATAATCAAATGACATACAGTCTCACGTACACATTGTTTTTTCCTTTATGAACGTTTTGCACTTAAGATTTGAAGATATTTTCATACTGTAGTTGTTAGTTTCTCTACAAGGTAAGTTTAAGTGTCCCAAACATTGCTTTTTCTTCCAGTTTAATTAACCAATTAGATAGAGGAAATAAGTATCCTTTCTGTAAAGCACTGTAGAAGATAGTATATATAGATAGAAAAATCTAGATTTTTATTAAAATACGTAAATCAGACATACTAGAAACCATGAATGGAAAGTTCCAAGCCCAAATCATCTCAATACATTATTGACTCCAAATCATGAAGGAAACAAAAGAAATTATATTTGCATTGATGTGTGAATCTGCTTCCATTCTTGGTAGCATGTAATATATGCAACTTGCTAGCTCTAGCTGTCCTTGTAGCTGCATTACCATATTATTCAAATGTATCTATCATTTATATGTAAATAGACAAGATGAATGGCTTTTTCATGAGACAACAATTTTCAAATGATAAACAGACAGAGGCGGACATTAGCAAGATAAAACTGCTTGAGATACTCATTCTTTCATACTTTTAAAGAAAATGGATTTTTTATTTCAGTAAAAATAGTGCGGTAATTATAAAAATGGGACTTTAGTACAGTCAAAATACCGGTAGCTATTCTTCTCAATAAAAAGTCTGCACCGATGTCATTTGTATCTTATAAATTACATGTTCTCGGATCCATCTGTGAAACCTCGGATGCTAATTATCATGGTTACGTTCCGTGATTCCACAGCGAAATGCTGAGATGCTGCTACACAAACACCATATGTTTTACTGAGGGAAATGAAGAAAGATTAATTACCAGTTGAAGTTCAGGTCTTTCAGCAGTGACACCCTCAGCACAAGAAGATTGTTACATGGTATGCTATACAAATTGGAAGCTTTAGTTAATAGCTGAAATAACTGAGGTGGAAAACTTTGAAGCCTAAATTGTAAGCATCAGGATACCCTGCCCTATCTTTCCTCCACACCAAAAAAAATATCTACCTAAGGATGCTTTTGAGAAACCAGGTTATAAATCCCAAGGAAAACATCTGTGTTGTTTCTGAATTTCCTTGATAGTGAACATCATTTTGGATATGCCTACAAATCACAATGTAAGCATACTAGTAACAAACAGGCTATACACTAACAACATGTCTAACAAAATACATACTCAAAAACCTGTCACATGATCATTATCTTACGCAAGATTATGTCACATGTACTCAGAAAAGCCATTCATTTCAGTATAGCAACTTAAAAACCAACTCCATATCACTATGAGCGTTTTGTTCATATTTGACTAGTACAGACTGGATTCTTCTTATTTCACTTACCACATATTCAAAGACAAGTGTCAGGGTTTCCTTGGTGTGGATGATGTCATGAAGCAGCACAATGTTTGCATGCTTTAATCCTTTCAACAGAGAAGCTGGAAAAGAAAGTGCACAGAGAAGGAAGTTATCATTGGTTGCCATGAACCAGCATATTTCATTAACCATTTGGTAACTCTCAGAAGGAAGATTTCTGTTTCCCATGTTCTCTAAGCCAGGAACAATTCAGAATAACAGGTGAAAGAACAACGTTTTAACTTACGTAAAACTCTCCCAACCATTTCAGCTGTCAGTTGTTAGTAGTCTAGGCTAGGTTCCACTGAGTTCCACATACTTGATGTGGTTCCAGTTCTTTCAAAGGAAAAAAACTACAGTGTATTTGTGTGTGAGAGCGTATGTGTGTGCACACAGCAGAGTACGAGTGTGGAGGTCGGAGGGTAATCTGCAGGAATTGGAGTACATTGTAGGTTCTGGGGTAGAACTCGGGTCATCAGGCTTTGCAGCAAGTGCCTCTACCCACTGAGCCAGCTCACTAGCCCTCAACTGAGGATTATTTACTATCAAACATGGTTTCACTTGCCATATGTTCCATGTGCATGTATTCTAATACTGTGCGGAAAGCCATGTAAATATCAACTAGACCATATTGCTTCATACTACAATTGAGTTTTAAATCCATAATGACTTTCTGAAGGGAATAATAGTTTTACCAATTACTGAGAGTGCAGTGTTAATGTCTCCAACTTCAATTGCGGCTTAATTAAAGTATCTTTTCAGTTCTCTAGTTTTATTGCTTCTTACATTTTATTTATTTTTTACATTGTTCGTATGTTTGCTTATGTCCTAATTAGCTTCAGCTGTCAACTTGATTCAGTTCACAGTTATCTGAGGAAGCTCAGTTAGGAGGTTGCCTCAAACCAGACTATGTCTGGTCTAGGTCTATAGCATGTCTATGATGCAGGAGGGCCCAGCATCCTCAGGCAGTTGTTACTGGGCTCAAGACAAAAGCTAGCTGAACAGAAGGCAGGAAGAAGCCAGTAAGTAAGTAACCTTTCTCTAAGATTTCCTGCCTTCTGCTCTGATTTCCATCTATTATGGACTATTACCCATGAGACATAAGAAACCCTTTCCCACACAAGGTCCTTTGGGACGTAGTGTTTATCACAGCAACGGAAATCAAGCTAGTGTGCATGCACATGTACACATGGGTGTATGTGAAAGTCAGAGGTCTTACTGCAGGAGTAAGTCCATTCCACACAGAGTTCCCCAGTGCTGACCTCAGGTTGCCAGGCTTGATGATATGTGTCTTTTGTCTATCCCACCACCTCAGCAGCCCTGCTTCTTTAGGCTCTCGAGGTGCTGGTGTTCACTGTACACACCTGTATCATGCTTTGGTTTGTTTGTGAATTAACCATTTTAGGAATGTGTACTGTTTGTGCCTGGACTTAGCTGCTCTGCTCGAATTATCTGCTTTGCCCTTAACCTAGTGTGACCTACTCAGTTGGAATGTGTTTACGTAGTGGAACTTTTAGGATCACTTTTCTTTCATCTTACCATTCTGACATAAGAGGGTGAAGTTTTACAGACAGCAAATAATTGAACCATATGCTTTTAAATCCTATTCCGCCGATGCCTGGTTTTTCAATTGACAGGATGAAGCCATTTACATTTATTTTAGATATTAAATGAGGGTCTATTTACCATTTGCATTTCCCCTGAACACCCTGAAGTTTAGTTTTCATTTATTTTGTTTTTATCATCTACATTTCTGAGGGGTTTAATTAACACTCATTTTATTTCCTTTTTCCTTTTTCTTTTTACTCATTTTCTGCTGAGCTTTAGTGTTTTCAACCCAGTGAGGCTTTCTGTTTGGTTCATATAGACAAAGAAAAAAAAATGTAATTCATGTTACAATATTCTATGTAGTGTTCTTTAGTTTCACAGTGGCTATCTGGTGAGATCATTAGCTAAAGTGCACAGGTTCTTGTCTTCTTCTCCCTCTCTCTGTCTCTCTCTCTCTCTCTCTCTCTCTCTCTCTCTCTCACACACACACACACACACACACACAACCTGTCTTGTAGGTGCAGATTCGTTTACTGTACCCTTACTCGTTCAGTTGACTGGATGCCTACCTGAAGAGTCCTCTCTCTTGCCCTCCCTTCCTCCTCTATACAATAGGTGCCCACAGGTGAGAGGCAAGCTATCCATTTCCATTGTGTATATGCTCCTTCCATCCTCTGTCCTTCCTTCTTCATTTTTAATATCATTCAAGGTGGACTGCCCGTACTTTATATACCATCAGCCCCATGGAGGCAATGCTTTCCAGGAGCCAACACTCCTGGCGCCTCACAACTTCAACCTCCTGTGCTGTTTGTAGGCATTGCTGTCAACCATATTGAGTCTAGCTTTCTTCTTCTGGAGTAGTTTCCTGAGTATTTTCAAAGGTCCACCCTCTTTGCTCTTCAGTTTCTTAGCCTTCTCTTAGGCCTCCCCAGCA
>NW_021604962.1:826417-850590 GCF_004785775.1 Grammomys surdaster
AGCTGCCCTTTATTTCTGCCTCTCAAGCATGGGGTATCTGTTACTTGAAAGAAGAGCCCTAGAGCCACCTGAGAATCCTTCCTCAAGATAACCTGACCTTCTGCATACTCCATAATCGATACTAGTCATATACTTCAGGCAGATGATATTGTTTTATCGTAGTGCCATTTCATACCTCTGTTTCCAGAAACCAGAGAGGCTGAGCTACCACTGATCATAATTTTAAGTCTGGGTCATTGAGATCTTGGTAGTGCCCTTGAATACCATTTCTTCCTCTTACATGCTTCTCCCTGTTATTACAAAGGAAACTACACAACTCCAACCCTGAGTCTCTGTAACCCAAATTTTTGATACGGTGCCATAAAAACAGAAAAGATTTAGATTAACTATAGATTTAAATTTCTGCTTTTATAAACATATTATTTGGGTATTTTTTATTTTGTAATTTCACACTATCTCCCAACAATACTTCTAGTAGAAATAAAGACCAAAAGACATGAGTAGTTCTCAAGTCGTTACTTACCCCATGTAAGTGCTGTACTTAGTCTTACATCTTTCTAACTCTGTGTAAGAATAAAGAATGTGCATTTGTGTGTAGGAGACATGGAGCCCAGAGGAGGCTGTCAGGTCCCTGGAAGCTGGAGTTACAGGAAGTTATCAGTTACCTGACAGGGATGCTGGGAAATGAACTCAGGACTTCTCTAGGAGCAGTGTACACTCTGAATTGCTGAGTCACCTCTCCAGCCATGATACCGTTATTCTCTTATGGAATTACAAATACGTAAGTCTAAAGGTTGTCTTTAAATTTAACAAGTAATGACTTGTAAATAAATATACTTATGATTTTAATCTTATAGTTCCTTTTAAAACTTTTCTCATAGGGAGATAGTTTGAAGCTATAAAAAACCAAATATGTCATATCGTTAATCCTAGTAATTTATAATCTCTCTTTTAATTATTCAGCTCGCTCACCAGCTTTAAGCCACTAAAGCCTTGACAAATTTCCAGGACTAGTTGATGAATCAGTGGAACAAATTCACATTTGCTGATTATCTTCCTGTACTTCTCTTCTGAGGCGGACTTCAGAAGAGACCGCTATTTCAAATCACAGCAGGGTATTTGAAATCAATGGCCAGTACAGTATTTAATACCTACTCTGTGAGGGAACAGCTACAAAGGAAACAAATTAAGGACCTACTGAAATAACATTGTAAGATAGGACCCTGGCTATGTGAGGCAAGTTTCAGAAACATATTATGTAACATTATTTGTAATCTTGTCCAATTTCATTTTTCAATACCCTCTTATGTTGTCAAGTTTAGTGATGATGCCCTATCTGTATGTAAGACTCTAAGAAAGAGCTGAGGCTTCCAGTGCATTAGGAAGCCACACTCAAAGCACCTCTGCCTTGGTTTCTTCCTCCCCTCCCCTATTACTGCCTTTCTCTTCTCCCTGATTCCACCTAAAGCCTTTCTTATTTCCAAAAATAATACCTTTACCCCTAATATGCTACTGTGTTTTCTCCACAATTTCAGCAACTCCAAATTCCTGTTAAATTTCCATCTTGGATAAGAGCGGTTTGTTTGTGTGCTTGGTTGGTTGGTTTTGTTCTTTGCTTTTTTGGTGTTTTTCTTGAAAAACTATTAACATCACAGAAAAAAAAATCTGTAATTTGACCAATGCCATGTGATGTTTAAAAGCCTCCAGTTACCTTCTAAATAGGTCTCAATTTTGACAGTTCATAGATTCCAGAATACATTTATGTGGGCTTTCTCAACACACTAGCAGATAAATAAGTATCAATATTTGAAAGTAAGTGCTCTATTTGAGATTAACATAATGAGTCTGTAACTGGAAAAGGACAGAGTCACTAATTCCAAAGGTGATGACAGAAAAATGGCATTTGCCAGGGGAAAACAGCCAGAAGTCTCCCAACACAAGGGCAGGTGACAGACGTGACCCACTCTGCGGCTGCCAACCCAGCAGCCACTGGTTGTAGCAGGTGCCCCATGCTGTAGTTTGTGCTACCATCAAGGCAAATAAGTCTTCTTGGTGCCAAGTCAATCCAGAGACCCACACCAATGAGTTCTGGAGCCAGTCTGTCCTTCTGAATAACAAGCACTGTCAAAATAACATCCTTCATAGACCTGACTATATCATAAGCTTACCATGTGTTATTTTCTCATAGTTTGCATACAAATCCAATTCTGCAACATTTGCATTGCTCACTCAGTATGCCTCCGTTCTGTACCAAGTTTAGCCAACCACTCAGCAACATTTCAAATTCAATTCACCAGGCACAGTTGAGATGACACAATTGTGCATGCTACAACATCTTGAATTAGGATTGAGGGTGCAAAAAAATCATAACTTTGGGAGTCTGAAGTTAAAATAATATGATGCAAGGGTTTCCATTCAAAAACATTAACTAGGGGATGCAGGGGACTCCAGTAGAATGGGGCAGGCTTTAGACATGGTATCAGTCACACACCAGGAATTCCCACTTCAAGATGCAGACAGTCTCCACTCTGATTTAAGGGAGGGGGTGAATTTTATATAAAATGTGATCCCAAAGATTAAAATAGAATCTGAATCAATACAGAAAATCAAGGTATATTCATTTGATTCAATCCCCAAATGCAATGGAGAAAAACTGTACATAATGAGGAAAAGAACCCTTCTTTAGAATTTGAGAATGTCAAATTCTCCTAAGAAAACAAAGACTGAAAACACAAAACACATCTCTGTACCTTTAGTATTTGGAAAGAAATTAGGTAATTCCCATTTCCTGTACCTCTTTTTGTGTGTTCTTTGCCAGTGGGTGAGGGGTAGAGATTGATACTTGTTTTGGCCCAGACAATACTAATTAGTACCCACAACGCCCAAGGATTCAACCATGTCTCAAGCTACAGACAAAGATCGACTCTTTTCCAACCCACACCCTGAAACTCACAGTTTACTATAAACAGTAACAACTTTCAACTCCTATCTGATTTGTTAGTAAATTCTATTTTCTCAGCTAAAATATCATGAGTGGGAAGATCATAAGGATGAGTTGGGGTGAAATGAAAAGTAAGTAATGCCTACTTTCCTTGTGTCTGTGGTGAGATGCAGTTACGCAGAATGAGAGCAAGTGTGTACTCTGACCAGTGAGAGGCAGCTCCTGGCACTCCACCTACCTTCTATAATACATGCTGCTAGCTGGACACAAGCTGGAAGAACAAGCACACATACATGCCATAGTTCTGCTCATTCCAGGTTCTTCTCTTAATGACATCATTCATGTATATATCTGAAAACACACTCTCTCTCTCTCTCTCTCTCTCTCTCTCTCTCGACACAGAGAGAGAGAGACTAATAAAAATGTGATTGTATCTTCAACAGTATATTTGTCTTAATATACGTGTGTGTGCACACGCGCTCCTGTGTGATATCAGTTTATATGCATGTGGAGGCCAAAGGTCAGCACTGAGTATCTTCCTAAGTTATCCTTATAGTTTGTGGCAAGATCTCTCCCTAAACCAGGAGTTCATCATTTTGTTCAGACAGACTAGCCAGACTCAGAGGTCCTCTGTCTCTCTGCACTGGGACAACAGGCACACCCAATTGCTACATTTTCTTTCTTTTTAAATATAGGTTCTGTGGGAATTGAGCTCAGTGCTTCTTCATGTGCTTTTAGTACACCATCTCCCCAGTCTATGTTCTGAAGTTTCTATACACATACTCTATAAGTTATGTGGGGGAGAAGGCATGGCTAATGCAAATCACAAGGTTAAAATAAATATAACATCATGTAGAGTTAAATCCCACACAGGTTTCATAATAAATAATGTTTTTGCTTCACAGATGTCATGCAAATGTGAAAAGATAATGGTAGGTTAGAAATAATTTAAAAACATCTGCCTTTGCCCCAAAGTCTACATAATGTTTAATTTGCTTCTTAGCTTTGTTTTCCTATAGGGACATGGGCAAAACTTCAATTCCCCTACACATGCCTATGCCTCAGCCTCTTTGATTTCCCGAATGACACAAAACTGGAGCACACTATTGGACTTTTCAGCTTCCATCTACCCGCTTAACATCACTAACCTCCCTAGCCATCACTTGACTAATGGTGAGGATCAGTCATCTGGGAGTTATTTCCATACTGCAGCCACATACACAATACTGGCAACTTACTCTATCACCTCAAAGAACCCATTTCTCTATTAGTGTAGCTCAGCCATGAAAACTGCCAATATATGAAGCAATACTACATGGCTCAACCCAAGGAAGTCTGACTGACTTAGTGATGTCAGAGTTGTCACAAGCACATTGTTGCATTTGCCACCATCAGTATTCTGATCAACTAAGCTGCCATGAAAGAGCAAAAAAAGAGAATTGACTACAAAACGGGAAGACTCCACTCCTCCTACCATTTTTCTAGGTTAGGATAGAGAGAAAAGAGTTTAATTTCTATCTGTACTCTTCTGTATTATTTGTCTTGCTTGTACAAGATGCATTTTTTTGTAATTTAAAACATACCTGGAAAAAATCTTTATTTTCATTGACTGACTGAAATAAAAAGTGTGCAGATGCTTTAGTGCACAATTAGTGTGCAGCTCCAGAACAAACCCAGCAGGGAAGGACTGTCACCAAAGCTGCGGCTTTACCACCCATCCTCTATAATAAAGAACTAGTGAAAATGTAGTGATGAGGGCTTCCATTTCTCTTTTTCAACTCAACAGCACTGAGAGCCCATGGTAAATTACAATTCTCTCTCATACCAAACAAGTTGTTGGAAGTATTCCTTTTCTAAAGAATGATTTCCTGGAAGGTAAAATTAATTACCTCACATTGCAAAACACTTAAATTCCTGCTGTAGATTACAGTCAGCTCAGCCTACAAATGACCCATCATGTGACCTACCATAGTCTAGTTAATCTTGTGCCTATTTGGCCCAGGAATTATTCACACAAAGGGAGGCACTACATAAATGTTGAACATTTATGTAACTTCTGCCAACTGGAAGTGTATAGCAATGGGTGAGAACATTGATGATTGTGGTCTGGGCAGTGACTTCAAACAAAAAGATGCTATTTTGAATAGAGATTCTAGAAGACTTGATAACACAAGAATTGTTTGGTTGGCTTTTATATGGCTATAGGGGCTACCTTCAATGATTTTAGGGGTTCATTACATTTTAACTTGTTATAAATACAGTGAGTAGGATCCTGCAAAGCATGCCATAAGAGACCTATGTGTCTTCTGAGAAGAAAAATTTATATCACATAGGTTGTTACTGTTGGACATCAAACTCCTTAGGTTGTCTGGCTGAGAACTATCATTTATATCATATATGTTGTTATTATTGGCCGAGACTTAAATCAGCCCCCTTTTATATAAAACTACATTAATAGCTTCTGATGGCCAACATTAATTGTCATATTGCCACTTAGGACAGATAACTCTAGGTGTGAGCAATTGTCTAAGTTGGCTTGGAAAGTGTCCATGAGAGATGCTATTCATTACTTTAACTGATGGATGATATCCATTACTTTACTTGATGGAGACGATACATCTATGTTGTGAGTGAGACTATCAAAGGGCTGGGGATTGTGAACTGTACGAATCGGAGAAGATAAGTCAAACACTGGCATGCCTGCAATATCTGCCTTCCACTCATAATTGTGGGTGTAGCATGCTCCATTATGTGGCTATCATGGCGACTAACTTTCAATGATAGGCTGCAACCTGGACTCTTGAACCAAAATAACCTCCCTTTCCTTGTAGTTGCTACTTTCAGGTGTCTTATCACAGCACCAAGAAAGGAGACTGACAAGCAGATAATGCTTTCATACCACCATATATAAGTCCAAGGTCAATGTCTCCTTGGCCATGGTTGCATGCCCCAATGCCTAAAGAAATGTGCCTGTGAGATAGACAGAGGTGCACTGTGGCCAGAGTCCTCCACCATATAGAGTACCTTTGCAGCACAAATCAAGAAACACAGAGGGGCGGGGTGGGGGGAGACAGACAGACAGACAGACAGACAGACAGACAGACAGAAAAAGTCAGAGAAAATCAGACATAGTACAGACCATGCTAACAAACTCCAATGAAAGTTAAACTCCTCAGTGAAAAGGCAAAAAAAATTTCTTAGTTCTAAAATTTTAATAGTACATTGGCATACATTCTTATTGTGTTCAGTTCAAAATAGAAAAAAAAGAAAAGAAAAAAAGAAGAAGAAGAAGTCAACTCACAGCATCTCAGTATGAATAAAACATTGATAATATCATGGATATATTTAAATCACATGACAATTTCTGAAGTCAGGAGAACTGGAGGATGTGCTACAAAATGGCTACAGGACCAGCAGTTTGTAAAACAGACACCTCACTGTCTGGAGACACTGCAAACAGATCAATATCCCAGAAGGAGAGGACAATGAAAAGCGAATGCTGATTCTGGTGGGGCCAACCTGCAATTTCAACCATACTAGCACCTCATTTGACTGAATAACGAACCTACAGGAAGAAGTTACACACTGTAGCACAATTTAGGTCCAAATGTACTGTCTTGGACTACACAATGCAGAAAGAGTTCACTCTGTCTGTCCCACCACCATCACTGCAGGCCCTGGCAAAGGGTCAAAAAAGGTACCTAGACCTGGACGGTTCACACTTACCTAATACCCCCAACTGACCCCACTGACTTATTGCAAAGTTTATGCCGAACCTAACCTGGATCCCCTGACACCTTGACACACCCTCCTTTTCAGTGACCATAGAGACATGGTACAAATGATGCAACCCTATGTTCAAATCTCAGTATCCTGATGTTCAAAATCTCACTAAGACATTTAATCTAACAAAAGCAACCATGGCATTAGCCTGGCTCTTGAAACATGGCAGAAAAGTCGGGGAATACCAGACTCCACGTGCTTGAATTTCTCTTTTGCTCCGGTTACTATAGCTAATTCAACATTCAGAAGCTGCAGCAATAAAGATAATTCTTGTTTATGTCAACTCAGAGCACAAAACCGTATTTAATGACTTTGGGGAAATGCTGCTCCTGACTTTTTCTGAAGAGAATTCTCTAAATCTCCTTACCACTAGCAAATCAACTGGGTTACAAACAATAACAGCAACCTTAAAACTTGTATTTGTGGCTCCTATTTTCCTCTTAAAAACCGTTTCCTCCTAGTCAGAAACCACCAACGCTGGTGCTGTATTTTACACAAGCATTCTGCAAATGCTTAACTCAAGAATATGAACCTATGCCTTATGATGATAGCCATATGAGTGAAAAGATAAGTTGCACATTAAATATTTTATGACTTTGACTTTGCCAGGTTAAGTTGTTTGTTACTGCTTAAGAGGATCCCAACTATTCAAGAAATCACTGTTGCTAAATTAAGATGATCCAGAAACTTTGCATCTCTGTCACTATTGGCAGCAGGAGAACTGAAGGTGCATCTGGTGTGTAGGTAAAAATAAACTTAGTGTGTACTGTGAGTCTTAAACATAGTGAGGGAAGGGGGCCATCTTGGTCTGTGCTTGGAGACTGGTACCAGTCACACTCATGTGCCTTTGCACACAAAAATCAGCTCCTGAGAACCACGGCACCCCTCCATCATTAGCACCACCAACCACCTGCAGAAGTGACCAGTAACACATTGGCTTATATTTCCCTTTTTAAGAATGTCATCTAGCTTCACGTGTATTACATCGACAGTGTGTTAAATACATTCATAATTTGGCTTTACAAAGGTGACTTAGTCAACAAACACAGTGGAAGTAATCCTCATCAAATTACAAGGGGAAATGGCACCCTCAAGAATTCTGAATCTAACTCTGACATTTATAAATACGGAAATGTGGTCAAAGGTCTGAAACTCCAGCTTTCTTGGTCCTGATATAATACAGTGGCATTTTTGGAATTAAATTAAGCATTGTCTGTTTCTCTGTCTTGGTTTTTCGGTCTCAGTTCTTAGAAATGTTTTTTTTTCCAGTGACCTTGGATACCCTTTATCTTCAGGTGTTTCCAAGTGCTGAGAGCAGAGAACTCTCAAGGTGAGATGACTAAAGGACATCAGATATGCCTTGATCGTTGTGGATACTTCACTTGCAGCTTTTCTACTGTAGTAAAGACTTCTTAAAAGGTGGTAATAAGAAAAGAAAGGTACTAACCAGAAAATTGCTGTTCAAACCAGCTTTTTAAAATTGCTTTTATCTGGTAAAATTCCCATCTCGATGTAAAGCCTTTCAATAGCATCTCTCCAGAGCTTAGAAATAGCCCAAAAGGCCCTCGATGGTGCTCTCCCTACCCTACCACAGTGCCGCTATGCTCTGCATGCACATCTGGCAGGGCTTCTCTGTGATCTCCAGCACTATGGGCTGTCAGACTTCTGCTAAGTTATCACTATACCTCTTTTCTCATTAACTCTGGGTCTTACCAATTCCCTCCACAGGTTCAAATCTTAAAACAGTCATTTTATTTGGAAGCCTTCTCTGGCCTACACATTTTAAGTCAGGAGCATTTTTCTAGCAATTCTTCTACAGAGCTTTTCTGGATCATTGTATCATAATTATGAACCTGCCAAACTTATTAGTCAGCGTGTGCTTATTCTTTCCACCTGGTGTTTTTAAGTGCTGGTTACATCTTCTGAACATGTCTATTGAGTACTCCTTGAATAGCAAAGATGTGAGAAAGAAAAAAAGGGGGGTTTCTTCAAATGTTCTCTAACTCATTGCAAGCAGCGTGGGTCATAGTATTACCCTCTGTTGTAGAATATGACCATATTACTACACTGTGTTTGGTCCAGCCTGGATGTGTTGATCAAATACATTTGCTATCAGTTTAATATTAATTGACAATCTGAGTACAGTTACATATTTCACTGAAATAGATGTACAGAATGACATACGAGTGCTCCTTTCATGTACTTGAAACTTTTGCATCTTAACAGTCACTATATTTCTTACTTTTTATTGCTGTGATGAAACACCATGACCAATGCAACTTACCAAAAAAAGTGTTTATTTGGGTGGACAGTTTCAGAGAATTGGTGTCCAGGATGGCAAAGCAAAGAAAGGCATGGTGGCAGAAACAGATGAGAGGTCACATCTTGATCTATAAGGAGGAGGCACTCTGGCAATAGTGCAAGTCTTTTGTAGATCTGAAGCCCATCACCAAGACAAAGCTCTTCCAACAAGGCCACACCACCTAATGCTTCAACAGCTTCACCAATTGGGGTCTAAATAATCAACCATTTGCCTAAAGAGGAAATTCTCATTCAAACCACCAGTCACTAAAAATGAATTACAGTCTTTCTATTCAAAGTTAAAATTATGGAAAGATGGCAAAACATTAGCCTGGAGAATGGATCACTTTTTTAGAGCTCCTGTCAGAAACAGAATGGCATCCTGATATTGTACCCAGCAGAAGATAAGCTCATCGGCAAGATGGGAGCCAAGAAGACAATGACATTGTGACCACACACGGATCTCAGGAACCCTAGATGGTATGGACCAGTGTGTTTAGAGTATGTGACATTTCAATTTTTTTAAGTGCTTAAAGATCTGAAGATTGTATATAAGCTCACACAAACCATATAATGTAGTTCAACCTTGCATAGCTGGCATACATGACTGACCTTGAAATCAGCATCATTGCCATGGCTCTTAGACCTCTGCTTCCCAGGCAGCAAAGAGCACTACACCTTGCATTCACAAGATTTCTTCATTTATGAACCATGAGTGAATATCTGAATGTCACATAAAAGTCCAACAGCATTTTGACTATACACAATAAAGTAACAATTATAAAAAATCTGGAACTAACCAATACACTGGAAGTTTTATGAGCCCACAAATACATAAACAGAAGAAGAAACAGGACAGGAAGGAACACAGAGAAGCTATTACATGGTTGTAATTCCCACCAAAGAGGTAAAGTCAGGAACAAAACCCTATCTATTCCAAATGCTTTACTTGTAGCCCAAGAGTCTTCCCCTCAGTAGAAGAGCCAGCTTCTTAATGTTGTTAGCATAGGACTTGACTGGATCTGTTTAGTTTTCCTTTTCACATATCACTTTAAATGGAGAGTCCTTGACTGGCAGATCCAAAGAGATGCTGGAGGAAAAATATTCCAGATACTGTACTTTCCTTAGTATTTCTATGGCTAGAAAGAGTATTGAAAAACTACTGCAGTCAGAACATCTCTTTTCTACTCTGGTCCTCTGGTTCTCTGATTTGTTCTCATAGATTTTAAAAGGGTAGGCATTAAATTTCTGATACCACACCACAAATAAAATGAGGAACAGCAAAATAAAAATAGACTTAATTCAAGGCAGCAAAAAGAACCAACAGTCTACCTGGGTCAGCAGCTTTGGTTCCAAGGAACTTCTGAAACTGGGATGTCCATTTCAGAAAGTAACAGGCAATGTTTATGATAGTCAGAGAGACCCCACCCCAACAGACACAGCAGGAAAAGAATGCAGAAGACAGTCACCGGGAAAAACAGTAACATATCAAACCCAGAGTCAATGAACCCAACAGCTATTCACACTATGATCCAAGCATTCATGATGCCTTTGAAGTCAGGAGAAATTAGTCAACATCTATCAACATTTAAAATATTGCCTTCACACCTGAGGCAGTGTTCCTCTAAGGACACTGTCCTGTACATACAGGGACAGAAATAAGCAGGCATATTAACAAGAATCTTCACTCTAATGTTATTCATAAATAGTAAAAAGCTGGATAATCTAATTTACCATTTCATTGTGTATTGTCTAATAAAGTATGACAGCCCATATAACAGAAATATTGTCCAGAAACTTTTAACAATTCACAGCAATTCTAAAAATGTTAATATTGGAAGATGCACAAGATGCATTAGACAGAGGTAGAAAACCTAGAACACTAAAGACTGAGGAAGGGGCAGACTATTCTGTCTGCTGTAAATAAAGCTTAGCTGTGTGGAAAGATACAGAGTGTAGCAACTGAAGTGTGGAAGAGTGGGGAATGTCTGCAGTATTTGTTGTTTTGTTGTTCTAGACATTTTTGCTTAATAAATCCAGTAAATAGAATATTTGTGGAGGGAATCGAGACAAATAACACCAAAGGTGATAGACAAAACCTCAAGGATTATATTATTTTATGGTTACCTAAACTTGTTTATATACTGTGTGTGTGTGTGTGTGTGTGTGTGTGTGTGTGTGTGTACATATATAGTTTAAATAAACTTATGTCATCTGGGCTGACAATTCTCCCCATAAATCTATCAAAACCCCTGGTACCAGGCATGAGAAACCGCTACTCAAATGTTGTCAGCCTAGTCCAAGTGACTCCCAAAACAATGTAGGCCGTGGCTGTTACCCTTAGCTGCCTCTCAGAAGCCACAGATCAGTCCCTACTGCTGAAGACACAGCAAACTTAGCAAACAGGATACAAATGATTTGAGCTAGATCTAACGTGAAAGTCTCTTTCCTGCATTTTAGTCTCTACAGTATCAAGAGTGGGATGCAGTCAAAGCAAGTTGCCAAAGGAGGAAAGCAATTAATAGTCCTATCCAGCTGTGATGCATATGAACCACAACCCTGACCATCATGTCAAAGTAGCCCTAAAGGTCCGACTGTGATATTCCATGCTGAGCAGTAAACAATAGTTGTCTGATTAGACTTAAGGCCCACTCAAGAGGGGAACTTATGGCCAATCCTAGAAACCTAGACAAGTATGCAGGGCTAGTGAGGTTGTGGATTTTAAAGGTTCAGAACCTACTCCTGCGCCTGACTAGACCAGGATAGCTCCTAACTGCATTCTAAATCTTATTCTTATACCCACAGATAAATGCAGATCTCACCCATCATAAAATAAGCTTTTCTTTACAGCACATGGAGAGCACTATGGAGAACAACAACTGCACCCGAGAGATACATCTTCAACACAATTCCTGCACATAAGGCTGAGGAAGCATCATGGACAGAGGGATGAAAAGATTCTTAGAGTCAAACGATTCTAAGAAGCACGAAGTGTGCTGTGAGAAAATGTCTTCTAGAAAAGCCTGCCTAGAAAGGTGTGAGCAATAACAGTATCAACAGATATGCTAATGCAGGAGGGAAATGATTTCATAGAAGCCTATACAAAAAAAATGAACTACAGGCAACTAAGAACTGATTTTAAAAAAGGAGGAATTAACTTCTCCCAGGGTTGAGCCTGCTACTTGGTTACCTGAAATCATATACATACAAACAACAAAAAATGGACTCATCAATTTGTGTGTGTGTATATATGGATATGTATGTTTGTACTTGCATGTGTATATATAATACATCATATATCGTTATATATAATATATACATAAATATTATATTATTGTATGTAATATATATGCACAGATAGATAAATGGTAGGAATATGAGTGGGAAGGGAGGGAAGAAAGGAGAAATGATCTAATTGGATTTCATTCGAAGTATACTAAGCTTGTGATTATATAGCCTTGAAAAACATGAAAAGGTACAGCAAATGCTGAAGTTCTTTGTAAGAGTATTGTTCCTGTTTCAGACTAGAAGGGTGGCTCAGGCCTGCCTGTGGCTCCAGCTCCAAGGGAGTCTACACTTCTGTTTCCTGAGCACACCTGTAAACATGTGCATACAGTCCACCCTCAACACACACACCCTCCATACGGACACAAAGTAGAATATTTTTTTAAAAGGATATTACTCCTCTTAGAACAAAATGAAAAGTAACACTACACATAGGGTAGCTATGGTGAAAGGATGCAAGAACAATTGCAGGTGATTTGTTCAGTTTAGCTTTCCATAAAAACATTTTGCTAAGCACAAAGGCAAGTCCTGGTTACGTAACTAAGATAAAGCAATTTAAGGAAAAATGAATCAGTGTTGTCACCACCCCCCTCCACACAGACACAGACACACACACACACAAACACACACAAACTTCTGATGGGTTTTAGAGGAGATACATGAAAAGGCAGTGAAAGATAAGGTTGTGCTTTTCTTTCTTCTAAACATATCTTCTGTGTTAGCCAAACAATCAGAAAATCCAACAGCCCCAGACAAAGGTGAGAGGAAGCAGGAATGCAAAGGGATCTTCAGGAAGGTTGTATGCCAACCATTCACCACTGTGTTCCTTTTGGGTTTCGTGGATGATGATCACAAGACGTGAGTGTTTAGAGGAGACATCCAGTAGGATGTGTGGGATGTGGAAGTCAATCTTGTGACGGAAAGAAAAAAAAAGTGGGACAGAGAGCGAGACACCGCAGGCTCTTGCAACTCCTCATAGAGTCCTGATCTGGCCTCACATGGTGTTAGATCTAAGTTGGCTCCAGGCACTCCAGTAAGATAGCAAAAAGGAACCCAGGACAGGGCAGTGGCCACTTCTCCAATCTTTGCAGAGGTCATCACGTGACAAAAGTCTCCCCACTCCTTTTGAGTTACCTCATTAGGCAGGATATTCTATGTCAAGATATGATTGGCCAAGGATTTAAGAGCTTGGGATTGGCTCAAACACTATATGTAATCTTACAGGCTAGGTAATAAACTCAGATCTGCACCCTGATTCTGGTCTCCAGAGTCGGATTTTCCAGGATTCTTCATGGGACTCCAGTGCCTCTCATCCCCCATTCTCAGCCCTCTTCCCACCGTAGGAATTCACAGAATAGACTGTTGTGGGAATATATGGCACCTTTGTGTATAAAACAGCTTGAATCTCACTTCTGTGTGGCAGCTTTAGATAGCTATTAATGGCTAAAACCCAGACTAGCAGCTGGCATCCCAGGTTGATGACAGAACACTGCCACCAAGGAGAAAGAAAACAATTTTCTCATTTTGCTTTTTTAGAGAGAACATGTAGAGGTTATATTCACTGAAATAAAAATGTGCTTTTCTAAAAAAGTTAGCATTGAGATGAGTCTGTTACTTGTCATGTGACTAATATACTTTATTATAAATCCTAGAGGAAAGTATTTGGATATATACTCAAACTTGAGTCACACAGAAAAAAAAGCTATACTCCCTCAAAAATATTTTTTCTTTAGATATAGAACATTCAAAGTTAGACATCTATAATTCTTGTTTTAAGATACTATTTTGTTTAAGTAAGAGGGTAGGTAGAAAATAAATTCAAATAAGGGGCAAACTCTTTGTAACAGAAATTTTAATAAAATTTCTCCTTTAACAAATTGATGATTAAGAAACAGCTATGCATATGTTGTGGAATTCATATATATTCTCAGTGTATAGGAGACTGAGTATGGCTTGGGTTACACAGCAAAATCCTAGGGAGCCTGAGCTACATTGTGAACCTTTGACTGAAAGAAAATATGAAGAGTAAAATGAAAGTTTAAGCCAGGAGGATAAACATACAGAGGTTCTAGACTCTTTAACCTGAATTACATAAAGTACTTACCATAACAGATAAACCTTCAAAGACAGTTGATTCAGATTAAAAACTTGATGATATATGCAAACCAATACTTGCTTATAGTATTAAATAAAAGCAAAACCCTGTCCTTTCTCAAATGGCAAAATATAAAACACAGACATTGTTGTACTGTAATAAATGTCTAAGAGGAAAACCAAGAGCTTCCATGACTGATGCTTCTCTCTTGTGGTTGCCTTAAGGTTACGATTTTTGTTCTAACACTAAGGCAAGAGCTGGACAGATATGGGGAAGGAACATCATCTCTCCAAATACCTCTAATCATAAGAATACATTTCCTTTTGCCTCTAAATAATTTAAGGAAGGACCTCTGGTATTTGCAGCTAAGAGTGTGCTAATACACAAAAGGAAGTGATTATCTCATTGACCCTTGGATATTTTCAAAGCTTCAGATCACATTGATCATAAACCTGGAGCATACAAGGGAAATCTAATTTTCTTTACCATCCTTTGTAATCTATAAAACAGAAGTATGAACCAAAGACAGAAACAGATAGCTTTCTATCTGGAAGGTCTGCTAAGATATTCTACCTTCATTTTAAGACAGAAGAGACCTAGAATGGAGACCCATTTTTCGAGTCTATAGCCAGTTCTCTCTACTGTCTGTTCTAAACCAAGACAACATGAACCAAAGAGAAGCTTGCAGACTGACACAAACCCTTCCCTTTGTAAACTTAACCTCCCCACAAAAAAACAAAAAATCACCTGAAATGCCAAGAAGTTAACTGACCATAATTCTGGTTTATTGGAAGTAGATTAGACTCCCCTCTCTAATGTCCAGTTATAACTATATTTCCACGGGTCACCTCCCTCCAGGCTCCAGTATTAATATGCAATTAGCTACTAAATGGCTTTACTAATTTTCCAAGATCTTTCTGAACTTTGTAGAGCCAATTATTACTCTGTTGTATGCCTGAAACCAAGGGCAGCTAAGGAGCAATGGGAACTATTTAACTATAAACCTAAAATCATAATTCAGCATCTCTATAAAGAATACAATATAACAGTTCCATAGAAAAGTGTTCAAGGTGCTGTGTTAGTGGGAAACTGTGATAGGATATAGCAGGAAAAATTACATGAGGCTTGTAAGTCAGAGCAAGAACTTCATTACCTGGGGCCAAAATAACACAAAAGCTATTCAAGTTCAATCCAGGCTATTAAACTCCAGTGTACAATGAGTTTAAGAAGGTTTAACTCCCTTAGTCCTGGGGCTGCCACTCAGTGGGAATGCACTGCCTCTCATGCATGGGCCCTTATCACTGCCTCCCCCGCCCCCATCCATACACAAAGATTTCTCTCTCCCTCTAATCAGGAAGTAAACACTGGCTTCCAGAGCAGAAAAATCTTGCCCGCTGAACCTAGGGACTTATGCACTGGGGTAGAGTCTCTCATTTCTTAGTTAAATGAGCTTCTGTTACAAACAGTCTTGGCTTGGTTCTAAATCCAGAGGACTCACTGCAACCCCAACATTAAAAAGGCCAGTCACTTCCCAAGATGCATTTTATTCAAGACAGTGACTAAATCTGATGCTTCTGCTAAAGACTAAGATTCTGAGGTCTCTCGGTATCTTTCATATTCGCATCTTTAACCTTCTTAGCCAGATGGAGTTAACTCGCAGAGGCATAAGCAGTAACACCATCAACTAATTCCAATGTTAAACTAAGCAAGGCATTAATCAATTTTCTGATTAAGTGCAAAAGTGATCTAGAGAAGATGGATCAGTCTGTTTAAAATTGAAGTGTGTGTTTCCGTATGTGACAAGTCCATGAGTCACACTCACCCATACGCAGTTCTCGAAGGGAAGAACAGACTGAAACAGACTGGCGAGCTGCAGTGTTAGAGGTAAAAGATACATAGTGCGACTAGGACTTGTTTTTTATTGTATGTCAAATTCACATGGCTTATATAAAAGTCATTAGCTTCTGTTCTTAAGGAGCTTCCAAATTCCACTCATGAGCATAACATAAACTGAATAATTAACCCATCCACATCCTTCACCAGTACACTGGTTCTGCCTTCGCACCAGCAGATCCACACGGGGAATTCTACCGGGGTGTGAATCTCTTAAATAAAAGGATCTATGGAAAAAGTTGTCGGTGTCCAGAGGAAAGGGCCATAGGGCATACTATATTGGGAAATGCCAGACAATTACTCAACTGCATGTCCAATCTTTATTTCACTCCAATTCCAAAAGAAAGACTGATAAAGAGTTTCATAAAGTAAGGCCCTGGGTTTTCATATAAACTTCTGATTACCCAGAGTACTCACTACCAGCTATTACTACCCACTGTGAACTGGGCACTGGTGCAAACAGTGATGCCATCTGTATATGTGTACAGATGTGTGTGCATGTGTGTTTAAGTGGACACGTGTGTGTGTGTGTGTGTGTGTGTTTGTGTGTGTATGTGGGCATATATAGACACATACACATGTGGATATGTGTGTGAGTCCGAATGTGTGCACATATAGCATGTGACTGTAAATATGTGCATAGACAAGAGTGTGGATGTGTGGATGTACCATAGGCGTGTGCAAACATGAACATTCATGTGAATGTTCATCTTCTGGGCTTTTTTCTAATACACTCTGGTGGTTTTGAGAAACCTTTCAGAAAACTTTTCTAGTAAGCTTTGCCTGCTCTGATCAGCGTCACTTGTACCTAAGCCCCTTCCTTCTTGTCTTCATTTTCCAAGCTGCAGGACCAAACTGCTTTCTGGAAAACAATAGCACTGTCATCGCTTTCATGGTTCACTAATAAATGGCATTTCCCATACGGAAGTTACTTTTCTTCAAACCCTTCACATACTAAGGGTGTGTGGGGATCCTTTGGCAGGAATGGAGAATAAGAAACCAGATATCTAACATTATTGGCAACATGATAGTTTCATAGGAATGGAATAATATCTTTTTGGAAAATACACAAAATAATGTAAAAATCTGAATATTATGCAATGTATTTAGTCGTGTCACCTCCTGGAACATAGTCTAGCTGTGTATGCCTAGCTGACGAAGGCTATGTAAACCAGGCTTCCCTTGAATTCAGAGAGATCTGCCTCCCTAGTGCTGGGATTAAAACTGTGCTTCCCCATGCCTGGCCTGAGACAAGTAAAAAAGAAGATAGGGTCACATGAATCTGAATTTTAGTCACTGTTGCTAAAAGCTAATGACCTTTCTTGCTAAGGTTTTCCTGACCTAAGGGCACAGAGCTTATGTAACAGGGGACATACAAAGGCTACATGAACACAGATGGAACAGCCAGAGCCCAGCAGACAGTGGGCACTCCATCAAAGTAGTTTCCTCTTTCTTATAAGTGAGTGGAACTCTGAGGGATATAAGACCCTCTAAAGCAGTGGCTCTCAGCCTTCCTGGTGCTGTGAGCCTTTAATACAGCTTTTCTCATTGTGTCTATCCCCAACCATAGAATTATTTTTGTTGCTACTTCATAACTGTAATTTTGCTACCTTTGATAATGTAACTATATGTGTTTTCCTATGGTCTTAGGTGGACACAATGAAAGGGTCATTTGACTCTCAAAGGTTCATGACCCAAGACAGAGAAACACTGCTCTAAAGGGAGGCTTGATTGTGGGAAAGAAAGATGGAGTTATAGCACAGACGAGTGACTGCTGTCAAGTAGCCAACTCCACGTTTTACACAGACCTAGGAGAAAGAAGCATGAGGCTGAAACCATGAATGACAAAGTGAAGAAAAAGGTCACTACCTTGATTCTGCGCATGCTCTATAAGTGCACAAAGTCACATCAAACCCTACTGCTGTGTCCAAGGAATACACATTGATAAAATATGTGAATGAAATAAAATAAAAAGAGCTATATGTAACTAAGCACAACTCATCTTCTAGACCTCTGAGGTTCCTCCTATGATCTCCTAGGGAAGTTGAGCCACTACACACATAATGAAAATGGTGCCACTCCATCTGCCGCCCGACACCCATGTTCTGCTGCAGGTGAGGCCTCAGCAAAGACAACCCGGACGACACACATTCTGTTACCACTGGGAAGGTAACAACTTTCTGTGTGACTTCCATTTGAAAATTACAGACTTTTTATTTTAGGTCAATTTTATGCTTATTTTTTTTAAAACCTTCAGAAAGTTCCTAGAGTTCCTGTACTACTTTGCCCACTTTTCCTTTCTGTTTCCTCTCACGCTTAACATCTCGCAGTACTGGACCACACTTGCCACAGCTGATGAACTAATAAGTGAATCACTTTTACTGAAGTACAGAGCTTACATCTCCATCAGTGCTCTACATTTTCTAGGTTGTCACACAGTTTAACACAGTGATTTTAATGTCTTAAAACTTTCAGCAGCTTTTCATTTGAGACAGAAACACTGGAATTTGGTCTAACTGTGGAAAGAAACAGTTTAACATTTTTAAAAGGCAGAGAGGGAGGGCAGTGTATTATAACCCAGGCTGATAGCTGATAGAAAACCATAGTTCAGTCTTTGGCTTCATTATTTTGCTATTGCAAGTCCTCACATTGGATGTAACCTGGGGTGTGTGTGTGTGTGTGTGTGTGTGTGTGTCTGTATGTGCCTGTGTGTGTGTCTGTGTGTGTATGTATCTGTGTGTGTGTCTGTGTGTGTGTGTGTCTGTGTGTGTGTGTATCTGAGTGTGTGTGTGTGTGTGTTTGTGTGTGTAAGAGAGAGAGAGAGAGAGAGAGAGAGAGAGAGAGAGAGCGAGTGAGCGAGCTCGCACCCGCAAGCTTTCTGGTATCGATATTGGTCTGAACTTTAATAAATACACAATGTTGATAAGAGGTAGACTTCAGGATTTCAGGATATGCAATGTTGTTAAGCTTTTTTGATGGCGGCTAGTTCCTCTGCACATGAATGTCCGTGGGAAGTGACATTACAAAAGAAAGCTCAATTATTTGATAGCAGAAAACATATCAAAGTGCAAGTTACTGAAACAGAAGGGCACAGGAGATTGCACCCAGGACCGTTTCTCAATTAGAATTCAGGCAACTCTTTCAGAGCATCCACACAATCCAGTCCTAAAACCCCTACATTTTCAGGTTCCCATACACAAACTCTACCCAGCAAGGCAATGGAAAGGATGGACCATGGTTACACACACAAGGAAAGACTTCCAATCTCCTCCTCCTGTGCCCAAATGTCACACTTAGCCTTAGGACCAAATCATGGCCTGGTTATTCGATTATATAAAACCATATGGTTTCACCTATGGGTCACTAACATTCCCAGCCTCACAGCTCAAAGGACAAGATGACTTCCACTCATCATTTGGTTCCTTGAAATCATTCTGCCAATCTTCATAACAAAAAGCACAGTCACTATCTCTTTAACTCATTTAAGATAAAGTGGGCTCAAAAAGGAAGACAGGCTAGCTAGCAGGTTCTGGAGGCAGTGACAAGGTAATAAGAGAGCAAGTCCCTCGTAGGAGGAAAACATATGTGACCTGACCACGAAGCAGGTTGTCTCCCTGCCATCAACCCTCACCTCAACGTTGAAAGGACAACTGGCTTAAGTCTCACACTTTGTTCTTTTCATCTTTCCACATAGCTACATAGTAGGCATACAGTAAATGCTGAACTGCATGTGCAAGAAATGAAATATGAAGAAGACATGCAAACAGTATTAAAGGATTTAGTTGGAAAACATAGGCCAGTTCGATTTACTGAGAGCGCAGTTAGCAGATCACCTTGGCTTCAAACCGCTCTGTCTTCTACACTATCTCGCATGCAGCAGGAACATTTCTGTTCACTTTCTACCTCTACTGCTCCTACCTAGGGCCGCCTCATTGCACCTCTCCTTTTACTTCCGTTTATTTAGTAACTGATCTCTTCTTGATAGCATTCCTTTCTACTAAACCATTGTCAAATATTTCCTATCAGCATCTTAAGTCTCTGTCTTGGTTTCAAGTTCTTCCCGCCTCACCTGACATCCTTGGTAATCCTGAAGCATTCCTTAGCTGACTTCCCACGAATACCCAGCATACATCATTCCTCTGGTTATCTGCTCATCTATACACAGCCCACTTTAATCTGGCACCCCTCACAATCTTTCAGTCAATTCTGTCTTTTAAATTTATCTGAGGTACCAGGGACCATTTCTTTAGTGCCTATATTCTCATATTATCTTGTCCCTTCAAAACTGTTGTCAATCATTGTTGCTGTGCCCTTCCCTTCCCCTGCTAAATGTTAGCACTAGCTAATGAAATTCATTGACAGTTCTCCAGATTCATTGACAGTTCCCCCGATCTGAAATACTACCAGCCTCATATATCTAGTGGCCAGACAGCTAGAAAAGGATGAATGATACTCGTTCTAAAGAATCTTTGATCTTTCCAAGATCTGCTGCAGAACTGCTACGAAGACAATGCCCCACACTTCCCTAGATGCTTAACAAATAAACTACAGACTTGACCTTTTTTTCCTATTGTTCTTTCCCCAGATCAACCCAGTGCAAGTCCCAGAGGTAGTGCCACCCAGACAATACATTGACTCTGTGTACTTTCCTCATCTTCCCATGATTACTCTAATTCAGAATACCAACAAGTCTTCCCTATTTACAAAAAATTCCAAATGTAAAATAGTCTTTTAAAACTTAAATCAGCTCCCCCAACCCCTCGCCAACTGGTTTCCTACCAGTTAATGCAAAGGTATCCTATAGTGCTAAATTAACGTGGGACATTTTTACACAGTAGGGTTTACTTTTGTCTATTCAGTTTTTGCACATCAGCCTACAGCTTCACTTGCTTTTCACAATGCATCATGTAATGTGGTCTTTTTTTTTCTTTTCTTTTTTTTTTATTGGATGATTTATTTACATTTCCTATGTTGTCCCCTTACCCCATCCCCCCCCACCCCCTCCTAACCCCCAATCCCCTCGCCCCTCCTCCTTCTTCTCTGTGGATGTAACCTCTATCTACCCCCCCCACTCCCACCTCCCCACCCTCAAAATTCCCATGCCCTGGGGCATCCAGCCTTCATGAGGTCAAGGTTCTCTTCTTCCACCTATGCCCAGCAGGGCCCTCCACTTTTACATATTCAGCTGAAGCCCTGGATCCCCCCCTAAGTGCTCCCAGGCTGGTGGTTTAGACCCTGGGAGCTGTGGTTGGTTGGTATTGTTGCTCTCCTCATGGTGCCTTAAATCCTTTCAGCCCCTTCAGTCTTCACTCTAACTCCTCTATTGAGAACCCCATGATCAGTTCAATGGCTAGTTGTGAGCATCTGCCTCTGAATATGTCTGACTCTTGAAGGCCTCTGAGGAGATATCCATATCAGGCTCTTATCAGCATGCACTTCCTGTCTTCCACATCAGCATCTACCTTTGGTGATTGCACATGGGATAGATACTCAGGTGGAGTGGTCTTGAGACGGCCCCTCCTTCAGTTTCTGTCCCTCACTTTGTCTCCATATTTGCTCCCTTGAGTATTTTGTTGCTCCTTCTAAGAAGGACCGAATCACCCTCACTTGGTCTTCCTTCTTTATGGGCTTCATGTGGCCTGTGAGTTGCATCTTGGGCATTTCAAGGTTCTAGGCTAATATCCAATAATCAGTGAGTGAATACCATGTGTGTTCTTTTGTGATTGGCTTACCTCACTCAGGATGATAATTTCTAGTTCCATCCATTTACCTAGGAACCTCTCGAATTCATTGTTTTTAATAGCTGAGTAATACTCCATTGTGTAAATATACCACATTTTTTGAATCCATTCCTCAGTTGAAGGACATCTGGGTTCTTTCCAGCTCCTGGCTATTATAAATAAGGCTGCTATGAACATAGTTGAGCATATGTCCTTGTTATATGTTCGAGCATCTTCTGGGTATATGCCTAGGAGTGGTATAGCTGGATCCTCTGGTAATGCTATGTCCAATTTTCTGAGGAACCGCCAGACTGATTTCCAAAGTGGTTGCACCATCTTGCAGTCCCACCAACAATGGAGGAGTGTTCCTCTTTCTCCACACCCTCGCCAGCATCTACTATCACCTGAGTTTTTAATCTTAGCCATTCTGACTGGTGTGAGATGGAATCTCAGGGTTGTTTTGATTTGCATTTCCCTGACGACTAAGGATGCTGAACATTTCTTTAGATGCTTCTCGGCCATTCGAGTTTCTTCCGTTGAAAATTCTTTGTTAAGCTCTATACCCCATTTTTTAATAGGGTAATTTGGTTGTCTAGAGTCTAATTTCTTGAGTTCTTTGTATATATTGGATATTAGCCCTCTATCAGATGAAGGATTGTAAAGATCTTTTCCCAATTTGTTGGTTGTCGTTTTGTACTATTGACAGTGTCCTTTGCCTTACAGAAACTTTGCAATTTTATGAAGTCCCATTTGTCAATTCTCGATCTTAGAGCATATGCCATTGGAGTTCTGTTCAGGAACTTTTCCCCTGTGCCCAAGTATTCGAGGCTTTTCCCCACCTTCTCTTCTATTAGTTTCAGTGTATCTGGTTTTATGTGGAGGTCCTTTATCCACTTAGACTTGAGCTTTGTACAAGGGGATAAGAATGGATCAATTTTCATTCTTCTACATGTTGTCTTCCAGTTGAACCAGCACCATTTGTTGAAAATGCTGTCCTTTTTCCACTGGACAGTTTTAGCTCCTTTGTCAAAGATCAAGTGACCATAGGAGTGTGGGTTCATTTCTGGGTCTTCAATTCTATTCCATTGATCTTCCTGCCTGTCTCTGTACCAATACCAGGTAGTTTTTATCACTATTGCTCTGTAGTACAGCTTGAGGTCAGGGATGGTGATTCCTCCCGAAGTTCTTTTATTGTTGAGAATAGTTTTCGCTATCCTAGGTTTTTTGTTATTCCATATGAATTTGAGAATTTCCTTTTCTAACTCTGTGAAGAATTGAGTTGGGATTTTAATGGGGATTGCATTGAATCTGTAGATTGCTTTTGGCAAGATGGCCATTTTTATTATATTAATCCTGCCAATCCATGAGCATGGGAGATCTTTCCATCTTCTGAGATCTTCTTCAATTTCTTTCTTCAGAGACTTGAAGTTCTTGTCATACAGGTCTTTCACTTGCTTGGTTAGATTCACACCAAGGTATTTTATATTATTTGCAACTATTGTGAAGGGTGTCATTTCCCTAATTTCTTTTTCAGTCTGTTTATCTTTCATGTAGAGGAAGGCTACTGATTTGTTTGAGTTGATTTTATAACCAGCCACTTTGCTGAAGTTGTTTATCAGGTTTAGGAGTTCTCTGGTGGAAGTTTGGGGGTCACTTAAGTATACTATCATATCATCTGCAAATAGCGATATTTTGACTTCTTCCTTTCCTATTTGTATCCCTTTGACTTCTTTTTGCTGTCTAATTGCTCTGGCTAAGACTTCCAGTACTATATTGAATAGGTAGGGGGAGAGTGGGCAACCTTGTCTAGTCCCTGATCTTAGTGGGATTGCTTCAAGTTTCTCTCCATTTAGCTTGATGTTGGCTACTGGTTTGCTGTAAATTGCTTTTACTATGTTTAGGTAGGGGCCTTGAATTCCTGATCTTTCCAAGACTTTTATCATGAAGGGATGTTGAATTTTGTCAAATGCTTTCTCAGCATCTTGTGAGATGATCATGTGGTTTTTTTCTTTAAGTTTGTTTATATAGTGGATTACATTGATGGATTTCCGAATATTGAACCATCCCTGCATTCCTGGGATAAAACCTACTTGATCATGATGGATGATTGTTTTGATGTGGTCTTGGATTCGGTTTGCTAGAATTTTATTGAGTA
>NW_021604962.1:855590-881348 GCF_004785775.1 Grammomys surdaster
CCCTGGGGCATCCAGCCTTCATGAGGTCAAGGTTCTCTTCTTCCACCTATGCCCAGCAGGGCCCTCCACTTTTACATATTCAGCTGAAGCCCTGGATCCCCCCCTAAGTGCTCCCAGGCTGGTGGTTTAGACCCTGGGAGCTGTGGTTGGTTGGTATTGTTGCTCTCCTCATGGTGCCGCAAATCCTTTCAGCTCCTTCAGTCTTCACTCTAACTCCTCTATTGAGAACCCCATGATCAGTTCAATGGCTAGTTGTGAGCATCTGCCTCTGAATATGTCTGACTCTTGAAGGCCTCTGAGGAGATATCCATATCAGGCTCTTATCAGCATGCACTTCCTGTCTTCCACATCAGCATCTACCTTTGGTGATTGCACATGGGATAGATACTCAGGTGGGGTGGTCTTGAGACGGCCCCTCCTTCAGTTTCTGTCCCTCACTTTGTCTCCATATTTGCTCCCTTGAGTATTTTGTTGCTCCTTCTAAGAAGGACCGAATCACCCTCACTTGGTCTTCCTTCTTTATGGGCTTCATGTGGCCTGTGAGTTGCATCTTGGGCATTTCAAGGTTCTAGGCTAATATCCAATAATCAGTGAGTGAATACCATGTGTCTTCTTTTGTGATTGGCTTACCTCACTCAGGATGATAATTTCTAGTTCCATCCATTTACCAAGGAACCTCTCGAATTCATTGTTTTTAATAGCTGAGTAATACTCCATTGTGTAAATATACCACATTTTTTGAATCCATTCCTCAGTTGAAGGACATCTGGGTTCTTTCCAGCTCCTGGCTATTATAAATAAGGCTGCTATGAACATAGTTGAGCATATGTCCTTGTTATATGTTCGAGCATCTTCTGGGTATATGCCTAGGAGTGGTATAGCTGGATCCTCTGGTAATGCTATGTCTAATTTTCTGAGGAACCGCCAGACTGATTTCCAAAGTGGTTGCACCATCTTGCAGTCCCACCAACAATGGAGGAGTGTTCCTCTTTCTCCACACCCTCGCCAGCATCTACTATCACCTGAGTTTTTAATCTTAGCCATTCTGACTGGTGTGAGATGGAATCTCAGGGTTGTTTTGATTTGCATTTCCCTGACGACTAAGGATGCTGAACATTTCTTTAGATGCTTCTCGGCCATTCGAGTTTCTTCCGTTGAAAATTCTTTGTTAAGCTCTATACCCCATTTTTTAATAGGGTAATTTGGTTGTCTAGAGTCTAATTTCTTGAGTTCTTTGTATATATTGGATATTAGCCCTCTATCAGATGAAGGATTGTAAAGATCTTTTCCCAATTTGTTGGTTGTCGTTTTGTACTATTGACAGTGTCCTTTGCCTTACAGAAACTTTGCAATTTTATGAAGTCCCATTTGTCAATTCTCGATCTTAGAGCATATGCCATTGGAGTTCTGTTCAGGAACTTTTCCCCTGTGCCCAAGTATTCGAGGCTCTTCCCCACCTTCTCTTCTATTAGTTTCAGTGTATCTGGTTTTATGTGGAGGTCCTTTATCCACTTAGATTTGAGCTTTGTACAAGGGGATAAGAATGGATCAATTTTCATTCTTCTACATGTTGTCTTCCAGTTGAACCAGCACCATTTGTTGAAAATGCTGTCCTTTTTCCACTGGACAGTTTTAGCTCCTTTGTCAAAGATCAAGTGACCATAGGAGTGTGGGTTCATTTCTGGGTCTTCAATTCTATTCCATTGATCTTCCTGCCTGTCTCTGTACCAATACCAGGTAGTTTTTATCACTATTGCTCTGTAGTACAGCTTGCGGTCAGGGATGGTGATTCCTCCAGAAGTTCTTTTATTGTTGAGAATAGTTTTCGCTATCCTGGGTTTTTTGTTATTCCATATGAATTTGAGAATTTCCTTTTCTAACTCTGTGAAGAATTGAGTTGGGATTTTAATGGGGATTGCATTGAATCTGTAGATTGCTTTTGGCAAGATGGCCATTTTTATTATATTAATCCTGCCAATCCATGAGCATGGGAGATCTTTCCATCTTCTGAGATCTTCTTCAATTTCTTTCTTCAGAGACTTGAAGTTCTTGTCATACAGGTCTTTCACTTGCTTGGTTAGATTCACACCAAGGTATTTTATATTATTTGCAACTATTGTGAAGGGTGTCATTTCCCTAATTTCTTTTTCAGTCTGTTTATCTTTCATGTAGAGGAAGGCTACTGATTTGTTTGAGTTGATTTTATAACCAGCCACTTTGCTGAAGTTGTTTATCAGGTTTAGGAGTTCTCTGGTGGAAGTTTGGGGGTCACTTAAGTATACTATCACATCATCTGCAAATAGCGATATTTTGACTTCTTCCTTTCCTATTTGTATCCCTTTGACTTCTTTTTGCTGTCTAATTGCTCTGGCTAAGACTTCCAGTACTATATTGAATAGGTAGGGGGAGAGTGGGCAGCCTTGTCTAGTCCCTGATCTTAGTGGGATTGCTTCAAGTTTCTCTCCATTTAGCTTGATGTTGGCTACTGGTTTGCTGTAAATTGCTTTTACTATGTTTAGGTAGGGGCCTTGAATTCCTGATCTTTCCAAGACTTTTATCATGAAGGGATGTTGAATTTTGTCAAATGCTTTCTCAGCATCTTGTGAGATGATCATGTGGTTTTTTTCTTTAAGTTTGTTTATATAGTGGATTACATTGATGGATTTCCGAATATTGAACCATCCCTGCATTCTTGGGATAAAACCTACTTGATCATGATGGATGATTGTTTTGATGTGGTCTTGGATTCGGTTTGCTAGAATTTTATTGAGTAGTTTTGCATTGATGTTCATAAGGGAGATTGGTCTGAAGTTCTCTTTCTTTGTCGGGTCCTTGTGGGGTTTGGGTATGAGTGTAATTGTAGCTTCATAGAACGAATTGGGTAGTGTTCCTTCTGTCTCTATTTTGTGGAATAGTTTGAAGAGAATTGGTATTAGGTCTTCCTTGAAGGTCTGATAGAATTCAGCACTAAAACCATCTGATCCTGGGCTTTTTTTAGTGGGGAGGCTTTTGATGACTGCTGCTATTTCCTGAGGGGTTATGGGACTATTTAGATGGTTTATCTGCTCCTGGTTTAACTTCAGTACCTGGTATCTGTCTAGGAAATTGTCCATTTCATCCAGGTTTTCCAGTTTTGTTGAGTATAGGCCTTTGTAGTAGGATCTGATGATTTTTTGAATTTCTTCAGTTTCTGTTGTTATGTCTCCCTTTTCAGTTCTGATTTTATTAATTTGGATGCTGTCTCTGTGCCCTCTGGTTAATCTGGCTAAGGGTTTATCTATCTTGTTGATTTTCTCAAAGAACCAACTCCTGGTTTTATTGATATTTTGTATTGTTCTTTCTGTTTCTATTTGGTTGATTTCAGCCCTGAGTTTGATTATTTCCTGCCTTCTACTCCTCCTGGGTGTATTTGCTTCTTTTTGTTCTAGAGCTTTTAGTTGTGCAGTCAACTTGTTAGTGTGTGCTCTTTCCAGTTTCTTTTTGTAGGCACTTAGAGCTATGAGCTTTCCTCTTAGCACTGCCTTCATGGAGTCCCACAAGTTTTGGTATGATGTGTCCTCATTTTCATTGAATTCTAAAAAGTCTTTTATTTCTTTCTTTATTTCTTCCTTGACCAAGTCATCATTGAGTAGAGAGTTGTTCAGTTTCCATGTGCACGTGGGTTTTCCATTGGTTTTGTCATTATTAAAGACCAGTCTTAGTCCGTGGTGATCTGATAAGATGCAAGGGATTATTTCAATCTTTTTGTATCTGTAGAGGCTTGTTTTGTGACCAATTATATGGTCTATTTTGGAGAAGGTACCATGAGGTGCTGAGAAAAAGGTATATTCTTTTGTTTTAGGATGAAATGTTCTATAGATGTCTGTTAAGTCCATTTGGTTCATAACTTCTGTTAATGTCAAAGTGTCTCTGTTTAGTTTCTGTTTCCATGATCTGTCCATTGCTGACAGTGGGGTGTTGAAATCCCCCACTATTATTGTGTGAGGTGTAATGTGTGTTTTGAGCTTTAGTAAAGTTTCTTTTATGTATGTAGGTGCCCTTGCATTTGGAGCATAGATGTTCAGAATTGAGAGTTCACCTTGGTAGATTTTTCCTTTGATGATTATGAAGTGTCCTTCCTTATCTTTTTTGATTAATTTTGGATGAAAGTCGATTTTATTTGATATTAGAATGGCTACTCCAGCTTGTTTCTTGGGACCATTGGCTTGAAAAATTGTTTTCCACCCTTTTATTCTGAGGTAGTGTCTGTCTTTGTCACTGAGGTGCGTTTCTTGTATGCAGCAAAATTCTGGGTCTTGTTTGTGTATCCAGTCTGATAGTCTGCGTCTTTTTATTGGGGAATTGAGACCATTGATGTTAAGAGATATTAAGGAAAAATGATTGTTGCTTCCTGTTATTTTTGTTATTAGAGGTAAAGTTATGTTTGTATCTTCTTTTGGGGTTGTTGGAAGATTACTTACTTGCTTTTTCTAGGTTGTAGTTTCCCTCCTTGTGTTGGCATTTTCCATCAATTATCCTTTGAAGTGCTGGGTTTGTGGGAAGATATTGTGCAAATTTGGTTTTGTCATGGAATATCTTGGTTTCACCATCTATATTGATTGAGAGTTTTGCTGGGTATAGTAATCTGGGCTGGCAATTGTGTTCTCTTAGGGTCTGTATGATGTCAGTCCAGGCTCTTCTGGCTTTTATAGTCTCTGGTGAGAAGTCTGGTGTAATTCTTATAGGTCTGCCTTTATATGTTACTTGACCTTTTTCCCTTACTGCTTTTAGTATTTTTTCTTTGTTTTGTGCATCTGATGTTTTGATTATTATGTGACGGGAGGTATTTCTTTTCTGGTCTAGTCTATTTGGTGTTCTGTAGGCTTCTTGTATGTTTATGGGCATCTTGTTCTTTAGGTTAGGGAAGTTTTCCTCAATAATTTTGTTGAAGATATTTACTGGCCCTTTAAGTTGGGAATCTTCATTCTCATCTATACCTATTATCCTTAGGTTTGGTCTTCTCATTGTGTCCTGGATTTCCTGGATGTTTTGAGTTAGGAATTTTTTGCATTTTGCATTTTCTTTGACAACTGTGTCAATATTTTCCACCGTATCTTCTGCATTTGAGATTCTCTCTTCTATCTCTTGTATTCGGTTGGTGATGCTTGCGTCTGTGACTCCTGATCTCTTTCTTAGGTTTTCTATCTCCATGGTTGTCTCCCTTTGAACTTTCTTTATTGTTTCTATTTCCAGTTTCAGATCCTGAATGTTTTTGTTTAATTCCTTCTTTGTGTTTTCTTCCATTTCTTTAAGGGATTTCTGTGATTCCTCTTTAAGGGCTTCTATCTGTTTACTTGTACTCTCCTGTATTTCTTTAAGGGAGTTACTTAATTCCTTCTTATAATCCTCTATCATCATCATGAGAAGTGATTTTAATTCTGAATCCTGCTTTTCAGGTGTGATGGGGTGTTCAGGGCTTGCTATATTGGGAGAACTGGGCACTGATGATGCCAAGAAACTTTGGTTTCCGTTGCTTATGTTCTTGCGCTTGCCTTTCGCCATCTGGTTAACTCTAGTGGTACCTGCCCTCACTGTGTAAAACTGGAGTCTGTATTTCCAGTTATCTTGCTTATTCCAGAGCTCCTCAGAGTCCAGAGGTCTCAGTGGTCTTATGCTCCTAATCTCCTGGGTGGAAGAACTCCTGGGACTCAGGCCACCTCTTGGATCTGGAAATCCTTCTGCTCTGAGTGCAGTGGGTCCTCGATTCAGTTTCTCCACAGGACAGAAGCAGACCAACTCTGTGTCTGCTCCAGCCCAAAGGACCGGGCAAGGGCAGAAGGGAAGTGGAATTCCAGAGGGGCGGGGTTTGGGTAGCTGCTGTGCCCTGGATGTCCCTGGCTCCCCGATTTATCTCTGGGGCTTAGGGAGTGAGATGGAGTTCTTACCAGCTGCTCTGAGTGCAGTGGCTCCTGGATGACTCAGGATTCAGTTTCTCAACAGGACAGGTGCAGACCAACTCTGTGTCTGCTCCAGCCCAGAGGACCAGGCAGGGGCAGAAGGGAAGTGGAATTCCGGAGGGGCGGGGTTTGGGTAGCTGCTGTGCCCTGAATGGCCCTGGCTCCCAGATGTATCTCTGGGCCTTAGGGAGTGAGATGGAGTTCTTACCAGGTGCTCTGAGTGCAGTGGCTCCTGGATGACTCAGGATTCAGTTTCTCCACAGGACAGGAGCAGACCAACTCTGTGTCTGCTCCAACCCAGAGGACCAGGCAGGGGCGGAAGGGTATGTAATGTGGTCTTAATGGCTGCCGTAGTTCCACTGCTGGAAAAGACTGGATTCATGAGAAAACTGTAGTATTATTCTTATAGAACACTTATTAACAGTGTTGATTAAAAGACCCTTCAAAGTAATTTTCAGGAAGCCACATTAATTATGTATGCTAGAAGAGGAAAAAATTAGAGGAAAATGTCTTATAATGGAGTCCATCTAAACTTCATATCACTTACTTATAGAAGTCCCTATGATGACGCTTCTGAAATCCACCAATTTTTGCAACTATAACCATGTAAGAACACAAACTATGATTTATTTCTTTACCACCAAGGCATCTTCATTGCAGCTAGAACAGTTTTCTATAAGATAATTGGGTAAGTCTGTCCATGTGGCTTTTAACAGTAACAAGTATTATGAGAACTTCCATATCTAGATTTATTCTTGAAAGTATTTGGTAAGGAAGTCGAGTTCATTTCATAGGGGTGATGATTTTACAATTACAGTGAAAAACAAATAAATAAAAATGTTTGCAATTAGTTTTAGGGCCTTCTGGAAAAATCATGTTACCTGTGAACCAGGAGACTACAAAGAAACTACACTAATGACTAAGATACTCAGTGAGCCTTATTACATTATTCTTTCTGATGCTGTATCCAGAAATAAGTCCCAGAAAATTGAACATGTGCTGTCTTATCTAGACTACCCTACATTCAGAACACACACATACATTGCCTAATCATGACATTCATGTTCATTTCATTTTCTAAGTATATGGAAGAGTTTTCAAGGCAGAAAGTTAACTGTATCTCCTAAAGGAATAGTGTCAAAAATTAAAACATAGCAGAATATCTAGGAAACTTGAAAAATGAGATCCTTGACCCTTAAACACGAGGACTCTGACTCACTATTATCTAGTGTGTACCTTTGGAATCCCTTCCAATGTCCTCTAATCTCTCAGTTGCTTTTCCTGTTGCTGTAATAAAATACTCTTCCAAAAGCAACTTAAGGGAGGATGGATTTGTTTGGGCTCACAGTTCTCAGTTACAGTCCAATATGGAAGGGAAGCCACAACAGCAGGAACTTGAAGTAGTGGCCATATTGAATCCACAGTACAGAAGCGGGGAGAAGTGAACGCATGTTCTCTGCTCACTGTCCCTTTTTCATAGAGCCCAGGAACTTGGCCCAGGAAATGTTACCCATAGTGGAAGAGTCTTCCTAACATAATTAACCTAACCAACATCATTTCCCACAGCTGAAACTTCCTGGTATTCTAGATCCTGTCAAGCTAATAATTAACAGACACCATTAAAATGAGAACTCTGGTTTGCCAACATGTTCCTGAGATGCAACCCAGGAGTCTTACATCCTTCGTGTCATTTGAAACACTTGGTAAATGACTTCCCCAATGTTTGCACAGGGGTGTTTTCCAATGACAACAGTTGCAAGCACCCCATCTTTAAAGAACACGAGTGAGACTTTTAAGATAAAGGTGGATGATGTGACACCATGTGACATAGCTAACGTCCTCTCAGGCCTGCAGATTCTGAATTCCATAATCTCATTGTTTTGTTTCTTCTGCAGACAACAGCATAGGCAAGCAGAATCACCAGCATGGCTAAAGACAAGGTGGGGGCTAGGGAGATGAGATATGTGTCACTCCACACTTAGGGTCAGGGGATGTAACTTAAGTCATCAAGCTTGGCAACAACTGCCTCTTCCCAGGGAGGACCTAGCCAACTCTTGAAGTTTAAGAATTCTTATTAAATCTGAGCTCACTTTCATACACAAAACAATAATGAAGCAAGTGCGTCATGCTCTGAAGAACTCTTCAGATCTAAGGGCTTATCTCATTCTAAGTGACACTTCAGTGTGGAGCACTGATTTTTTTTTCTGACTGATACTTTTTAAATGCAATTTTACTTAGGGGATTTTCAGGTCTATTCCTTTTGAACATAGTTATCTTACTTTAAATACTGTGAATTTTACTATAAATTACTCTGTACATAAAATCATTTTATAAATGGCAGTGTTTAATGTCAATTCTTTGCCAGAGATGACAAGTTACTTTAGCAACGATAAGTCCTCCAATCATTTTAAGCATTCCATCTTATTCTTGGCTCTGTACTTACAGTAATTGTCTTCTGTTTTTTCTTGACATAAAAATGTAACACAAAAGAAAACTTCAAGCCAACAAGCTAATGGAGTGATCACAGCTCCTTTAACTCAACTTTCCTAGTATAACTTACAAAAGGCTCCTTTGGCCATACTATCATTGGAGCTAGGGAGTTGAAAGATCAGTTTTCAATCACACAGAAAGCACGGTCAGTGGAATCTGTGGTTTGAATATGCTTGGCCCATGGGAAGTGGCACTATTTGGAGGTGTGGCCTTTGTGGAGTAGGTGTGGCCTTGTTAGAGGAAGTTCAGTAATGTGGGAGTGGACTTTAAATTTCTAAGTTCAGGCTCCACCCAGTGCTCAAGACAGCTACCTCCTGGCTGCCTACAGAAGAGAGTCAGTCTTTTCCTGGCTGCCTTCTAGTCAAGATGTAGAACACTTGGCTCGTCCAACACCAAGTGTGCCTGCATACTGCCATGCTTCTCACCATAATGATAATGGACTGAACCTCTGAAACTGTAATTCAGATCCAATTAAATGTTTACCATTACACAAATTGCCTTTGTCATGGTTTCTTTTCATAGAAATAAAACCTTAACTAAGACAGAATCTAAAACTAGTATTTGAAATACCACACAGAGATCCAAACAGAAAACTGCCCATCATTCATTCAGTATCAGAGCCTGGTAGAGTTGAGGTGCTACAGTGCAGCTATAAACCAGATAGGTAGAGCCACTGCTTCCCTCTGGGCTTTCCTTCTAAATAGGAGCCATGCTTTCTTTACTCAGCATGTACATCTGCCTCACATGCTGCTGAACACATTAGTGCCAAAGAGGATTCAGGAAGCTCAAGTCATGGCAATGCAATTGTATCAATAAATAATTTGCAAGAAAACCAGTAATCAGTAAGGATAATCTACTGAAGAGACCATAGAATGTTTGGGAGTAGGTCAGAAAGAGGAAAGATGACAAAAAGGAGCATAAATCAGAAAAATATGACTAGAGAACACCTCTGAAGAGGCAAACCATGAGGAGAGATGTGACTGACATATGAGATACGGACATTCTAATGTCAGAAAGGAGAGGATGGGCCAACAGTCATCTGAAAGTCCTGAGGCAGAGCCTCAGCTGAGCTGAGTAATCAAAAACAATACTGAGAACAGTCTGGCTAAAGACCTAAACTGATGAGATATGAAGCCAAAGAGAAGCCCATGATCTACAGACTTGTCTATAAATTTTCCAATTTAGTCCCTTATGATTAAAGCCACTGGAGGAGGGGAAGTTTGAGAGAAGAAAATTCTGAGTTACATTTCAAGACAGTGGCAACTGTCATATAGCACAAAGACTACAGAGATAAAACAGTCAAGAGCTATTTAACTCTTGAGCCCAAACTTAAAATGCTAGTAGCCATGGAGCTGGTAAGAGGTTGTCAGATTCCAGATTTGTTTTAAGGTGAAGCCAACAGAACTCAATTTGATAGAGTATGTATGAGAGTTGAAAGAGGCCAGTCAGCTCTAACAATCTGATCTAAAAGTTGTTCTCCAGAGTGAAACATTATGGAAAGAGTATATTTCTATTTTAAAGCAAGCCAGGTACTTAGAAGATTCACTCACTTACAATATAGATGTTATACAAGAACTCATATATTCTGAAAGGACATAATTTATTATTCCTTAATACATGAAGCTCATAGTCACTGCTCTGTCAGTAAGTTATTGGAACTGGCAGCTGAGTATTTCCATGGAAAGTCAGTTAGACATAATATCAGACAGAGGTACATTAAAGAATGAGAACTCAAAAGTATTAGGTTTCATTAGTGTTGGGAGTTCTGATCTCCTGTATAAAAATTCTCTTTTGGGTCCAGAAAACATAGCTTCATGTAAGGAAAACAGTTCCGGCTAGTTATTTACCACTTCTTGCTCATATAATCATTTAAAGCACCTCTTCCCCAAGGAATCCTGAGCCTTGTGAGAAAGGTGTGATTGATTGTACGTGTCCCATTAAAGGCTGAGCACCATGCCGTCTCTCTTTCTCTGCATTATGAAGAGTAGTGGGCCTCTGTTCTACACACACAGAGAAAATACTTTACTGACACGAGTTGAGAGATGTAACAATCCAGGGCTATGATGATAAACCATTAGGAGTCAGTTTAATACTGTGTCCAGTTAACAGAATAACCATTAGGTTCTCCCATAGCTGTGCAAGTCACCTACTGAACTTCATAAAACAAGACTAAGTCGCTCCAGATCATCATGGGTACAAGAACACTGAATGTTTAGTTTTAAACAGCAACATCATGATTCCAAATCAAAACCATGATATTTTAAACCTTTGATGGTAAATTTAAGAATCAGTATATAATCATTTGGACAGAATTTTGTAGTTAGTTAATGTTGTGTTTATTATGCTTATAAAGTTTCACATGTCATCAAACTATGCTTGCAATTTTAATTTATGTTAAACTTCAGGTTAATGGAAACATACGAAAGAATTTTAATAGTTTCCCACAACATTGAAATGCTTTAGATGAACTACATTTGAAATATGTGTTTAATTAGGTTTATAAGAAGAGGTTAAGTACTCAAAGAAGTCCTGGTTGTAAAATCACAACATTTGAATGCTTAAAGAGAACCAAGCACATTAAATTTATCAAGGCATTTAAAGTGTTTCTAGAGGGCTAGGCAGAACTCAGTGGTGCAGAATGCTTGCCACTCTCTCAGAAGACCCTGTGTAGGTTCCCAGCACGCATACCAGCTGGCTCACATCCTCTGATAATTCCAGCCCCAGGGGATCTGTCTCTCTTCTGGCCTCTGTGGGCATCTTCACATGCTTGGTGCGCGCACACGCACAAACACACACACACACACACACACCACATAACTGAATAAATCCTTTTTTAAAAAGCTTTTATAACCATTGAATTAAATGGGCTTCCACAAGGACTTAAGCATTTAGTTCCTACTTCTCTAGCTGACTATTAATGTTAGTAAAATGTCTTCCCATGGCTGGTGAGATGACTCCACATATGGAGCCAAGCATGACAACCTGAATTCAATCTGCAGGATCTACATGGTAGAAAGAGAGCTCTAACTCCTACAAGCTGTCCTCTGTCTTCTACACATGTGCCATGACAGATGTGCACACTAAACATGTACATATAAAAATAAAGAAGCAAACGTGGGGTTATTTCTTCAATGTCCTTCCAAGGTATTCCTATATTTTCCTAACATATCTCTATACGCCCAATAGTTACTAATCTGCCATTCCACAACAATGAAGGGGTTTTCATGGGAGGGGGTGTTGTTCGGTTTTTGATCCTAACATATACACTGAATATATACCTCAGTGATAGTTAAAAGAATGTAGGTATCTGTTATGGTTTAGATCAAGAATAACTCCTAGAGATTCCTACAACAAAAACTTAGTCTCAGTGGGTAGCATTATTGGGATATTTGGAAATACTGGAGACTTTAGGAAATGAACACTTGCTGAAAGAAAGAAGTCACTGGGCTGTGCCTTTTCTCTTGCTGTAAGTTCTGTTTGCTTCCACACTTCTACAAAGTGAGCAGCTTTCTTCCACCATGCCCTTCTACTGTGATGTTCCTGTTTCATTGCCAATACAGCAGCTAACCATGGACCAAAGCCCTGAAACCATGACCTAAAGTAAACGTTTTGTCCTTGATATTCTTTCCATTAATTTCATGTGATGGTGACAAAGTCTAATACAGTACAAAATGAACTGAAACCTTATGTTCATCTGAAAATATGGGGAAGAACGGATATAGCAAAGGGCTGGAGATTTGACTCAATGGTTAACATTAGTGTTTGTTCTTCTTGTCGGAACTGAGTTTGGCTTCTAGATCGCATACAGTGGCTCCTAACTGTCTGTAAAGCCAGTTCCAGAGATGTGATGTCCACCACAGGAACCAAGGATGCATGTGGTATATATACACATATATAGGAAAAAATGTAAACATAAAAATAAATGCATCGCCAGGCGGTGGTGGCGCATGCCTTTAATCCCAGCACTTGGGAGGCAGAGGCAGGCGGATTTCTTAGTTTGAGGCCAGCCTGGTCTACAGAGTGAGTTCCAGGACAGCCAGGACTACACAGAGAAACCCTGTCTCTAAAAAATAAAAAATAAATTATCTATACATACATACATACACACACACACACACACACACACACACACACATATATATATATATAGTGATGGATATGTGACATCCTCTCCACAAACAGCAGAAGGAACCCTAATATGGACTATGGCTTCAATTCATAGTGACATACCAGTATTCCTTCATCATTTGTAACAAAAGGACCACACTCATGCAAGATGTTAATAATTAGGGAAAATTCCATGGCAAAGGAGACCCTACAGTTGAAAATAAGTTTTAATTTCTAAAATATATGTAACTGAATATAGAATTTTATTAAAAATTAAAATTTTAAAATGGTATGAAATTGAAAACTTTAAATGTAACTCTAAAAAAATAAATTAATAGTAATAATAATAATAATGTTAATAATCTCCCTCTGGTCTTGTTTTCCCACTACCACTATTTCTACAGAGACAGCCAAGGGGCCAGGACACTGCGTTCTTTAAGGGTAACAAAACCAGTCAAGTTTCATTGATGAATTCCAAGTGAATAGATTAATAGCCTGCAAGGGTTTTCTGTTGTTGTTGCTGTTGTTGCTAATTATAGCATTTAAGAGCTTCCCCCTAAGTCTCTGGAAGCTGAACTCAGACTCTCACATGTAATTCATCCAACATCTGGGATTAATTGGCAGTCTTACTCAATTTCTCTGGGAGGAATTCTTGACAGATAACTGTAATTGCAAAAGCAGTTTCTGAAATTTCTATCCAGATGACTAATCAAGTCTTTAGGAGTTTTGACTATGTGAGGGGTAAACACTCTATGTGGTCATTTTTACATTCATATGTCGTTAAAGAGTCCTTTCCAAAGCATGAGTAATAGCATCTGTAAACAATGACAGGCTACGGTACAGAGATTATGTCAATCGTAATTAGCCATCCTAGATAAAGAGCCTATTAAAAATAATTGTCAGTTTCCCGGTATTCAGATTCGTTCTACTAGAAAAAACTATAAACTTTATCTGTTACAATTTGCATACAAGGCTATCTTTTCACAAAATAAATTATTATCCCTGAAAAAGAAGCTTATTTAAAACAATCGCTTCTATGTGGTATGACAGAACTTGACAATAATCCCAGTATTCAGGCAGATGCATGAGAATCATGAATCTAAGGCCAGCCTAAATTACATAGCAAAATCTTGCTACAATATTAAAAAGAACAGCAAAAGATAAAAATAATCAGTCCTGTGGTAATGGTTTCTCTGCACATCTCCATTTCTCTACCTCAGTGACTCAGGCAAGAGCAGAGGCCACGGTTTCTCTTGGCTCTGAAGGGATCCCCGGAGAGTATTTGAATTTAGTTTTTACAAAGGGTGTTGTTAGTGATGCTCATGGGCATTTTACTTAAATAGAAAAATTGCAAAGGACAACAATGAGGCCATTTTCCCTGTCACAGAAAAGTTTTTCTTGAGGGCTCAATGGGGCCGTTAGAACCCCAAGAGTCCCTGTGCACATGGACTCTGTTAAATGAGCCAGATGCTCACTCAGGTATGAATACACACCACAGACCTAGAGCAGGTCAGTGTGAAATGGGAAGAAACAAAGTCACATGTTCCTGCTTCATTGCTAAATCCGAGCCCCATGTGCTGTGCAGGTGAGTTATGTACATAATGGCTTTCCTTAGGGAGCCCTGAGGTGACTCATATGCTAATGACATAAACTGAAGCCACGATGTGGCAGCATGAGAAGTACAACCAAAGGCAGTCTTCCACAACGTCCTGAAGACAACTGATTTGCTTCTTTCAGCAAGAAAGAATATGAGCTGTGAATCTACCAAAACGACTTAACCAGCGAGTATTTGAAATGTTGCAAGTAAAGGACAATATTCTTAGTCCGTGCATGGCTGTGTAAGTATTATTACAGTATTATAGTCTGCCTTCATTACATTTAAACATTAAGATTATTACTGGTATCATATCATCATGGCTATTAATAGGCTATTAATAAAAATAATTTATTGATCAGGACTTAGAGAAGTTCATAACCCATCTCCCCCTTTAGCGTTCAATAGCACACAAAGAAAAGATAGCATTGTTTCTTGAAGAGCCTTCTGGTGATGTACTCAGATGCTTAGTTCTGTGGAGTGACTGCTCAATAGCAGTTGAATCCAGTTCTCTCCATCGGCATTCCCATTCCTTATACTGTACACTGTGACCTTTCCTAAAGGGTAACATTCCATTCTGTTGTACTGAAGGAGAACAGAGTTAGACTTACTGACTCACAGCTCCCCTAAGAGATTTGTTTGCAAAACTAATTTGGCACCATACCCTACCAACACTATTCCAACTCAGGATGATGCAGTTGACCACAAGGCTTTGGACAAACACCTACCCAGTCTTTCTGGAATTATATGGCTCTTTGTACATTCTGTTCTTTCCCCTAAGAGCTTGATTTTTCTCATGCATACTGGGGATAATGCCAGTAGATGCACCTCAAAGGGCAACTATGTGGGTCTGCTGAAGCAATGAATTCAAAGTAGGAAATCAAACACCTGGCTTATCATCATTGCGGAGGCAATATTGTATATCACCCTTATACTTAATTTCCCAAAACTCAACAGAGGCACGCCTCTATCTGCCAGAAGAGACCCTTCTTTCCTGACACAGATCACAAGAATCTTTGTTTCTTAGAGTTTCTTTATATTTATGAAGGGTCTCTTAGTTGGGCTTTCCATTGCTGTGAAGAGACACCATGACCAAAGTGACTTTTCCAAATACAAACATTTAACTGGGGCTGGCTTACAGTTTCAGAGTTTTAATCTGTTATCATCAAGGGGAGACACATGACAGCATGCAGGCAGGCATGATACTAGAGGAACCAAAAGTCCTACTTGTTGATCCAAAGGCAGGAAAAGGGAACTGTGTGCACACTGTTGGAGCTTGAGCATAGAAGACCTCAAAGCCCATTCCAACAATGACACACTTCCTCCAATAAGGCCATACCTCCAGACAGTGCCACTCACCATGGGAAAGCATTCAAACACATGAGTCTATGAAGACCGACCATACATATTCAAACCACCAGTCTTGGGCTACCTGCCAACACATACCATAACATTTTTAGTTATTTTACAAAATTTTTGTTTGATGAGCAAGAAATGGCTCCTGCTTATTTTTCACTTCCCACAAGGGAGAAAAAGCACTTACTAAGTGGCATCTATAACATGACACCACGTAATTGAAATGACAGTATGGAAGGATGTGATTTTTCAGTGCCAAGCTCACAACACAACAGTAGTGACCATCATTGGGCATGGAACTTATCCAATCTTCACAGGAACCTCACACAGGAATGATATGCTCTCTGCCTGTTCAGGAACAGAATAGATAATCTCCCCAACTACACAGTCCTACTAAGTACCAGGTCCCAGGCTAGCAATGAGTTCAGATTAACACAAGCCTCTGTACTCTTTTCTGCTGTCATTCTCATTCCCCCTTTCACTGTGATCATACCAATGCCCACACCCAAGCTGATGTCACAGACCTGATACAGCCACCTATATCTGTTATTAGAAACAATGATATCATAAAAATAGATGTCTAAATTGAATGAGGTAGGAAAAAATTAGTAAGAACTGCTCCTTCTGGCCCAGTATAAATCTACATGTTCCCATCTGGTAGACATTCATGAGTATCTAATGAGAATTTTTTAAACTAAACATTCAATTATATGAGCCTATAGGGGCTGTTCTCTTTCAAACCATTGAATTCAATTAAAAGAAAAAATTGTCCCTATGTATGTCCTCCAAGTTCTCCCTTACAATCACCAAGAAGAAGGTAAGAAAAAGTGACCAAGCTTATGGTCCTCTCACACTGCCACCTCTCAGTCAATGCTTTAGAGAGGAGCAGAACACTTGCCTCTGTTCATAGAGGAGCTCACCTTAGAGAGCAGAGAGATAACTTTCAACTACTTTTATCAGAGTATATCACACACAAACACAGCATGGGATATATAAATCACAAATATACAGCACCAAGCTTACGTTTATATAAATTTTACCTGATCACATCAAGAAATAAAAGATGCCTAGCATTCTAGAAGTCCTTACATAATATTTGTGAATGGAGTGCGTGTGTGTGTGTGTGTGTGTGTGTGTGTGTGTGTGTGTTGAAAGGAACAGCAGGAATCAGAGCTCAGGGGAGCCTTGTCTGTGGGATGAATTTCCACTGAAGAGAAAGTGAAGATGGGAAATAGCAGAAGGTATGTGGACACAAAGGTTTACTGAAAGCAGAGTGGATTCACCGAGAAGCAAGTTCAAGGGTACACTGGGCCCAGCACCATGTGCAAGAGTAAACAGGGAAATGAGGACAAGAATACAGCAGGTACTTTATAACTAGATCCTCCGTTAGATCCACAGAGGAGCCATACAAATATAGGAACCCATAACTTTGAAACACAAAACATTTTTTTCTCCTTGACTGAACACAATCTAGAAAAGTCCCTCCATCTTCTTTCATCATTGTCAATACTCCAAGGAGAGCAACCATCCAGACAGAAGGACAACAGAAGCAGAGGCCTGATGCCAACAATGGGTAAGTGGCTACAAGGCAGCAGCAGAAGTCCTCTAGGTAAGGATAATAGAGCAGACAGTAGAGAAAATGGGAAGTTTTCAGTGTCAAATAAGTTAGGGTAAGATAACAGAGGAACCCTTAAAGTTTACCTATGATATTCACCTTGCTAACGTAGGTAACAGGATCCAACAGCAATGTAACATGTTGGCTGTACAGAGGAAATGGAGGCAGTATTAGTACCAATGTCTACATGCATCACGTGTTCCACAGCTGTGTCATTTGGTAAGAACAACTTCTGACTACAGAAGCAGCCTCCCATTTTCTGTTTTCTCTGAATGGGTGACTAGCTCAAGTTCAGGCACTTGAGGTAGCAAAAGGGTAGGAATTCGTATATGAGTTACAGAGCAAAGACACCCATGAAAGAGCTAGAGTGTCTTAGAGCTGTCAACTCAAAGATGTTTAGGAGAGCAACTGTTGGTATCATCACCTGGCCTTTTTCCACTCAAGAGGTCTACCTCAAATTCAGAATATCCAGGATCAGCTGAGGCTTCAGGTACAGCTAATTCAGTTGTACGTCAGTTTCTCTCCCTGCCTATCCCTGTCTACTTTGCCTCCTTCCAACTGTCATTTGCATGTGACTCTGTCTTGAGTGTTTAAAGGGTTAACCTCAGACTGTGTTCTAAGAGTTTAACCCTTGTGGCAGAATGTAGGAGATACAGAATGAAGGAGTATACAAACATTAAGGGCTCCAGATGCATAGCACTTCAAGGCTCGTCACCACTTTCTATCAGGGACTGCAGTTATGAAGCTTAAAAAAGATGTAGAAAAGTGTTATAGGAATAATTGTTCTATAAACAAGTTGAGAGATTTCTTAAATGCAGAAAGAGGAATCTAACAAAACCCTGGAACTGACAACCAAACAGAAAGTGAAAACTTCCTTAACCCTGAAGGCAATGTGGGGAATATGCTCTGAGGTACCCAAAAAAAAGGTGGCTTCAAGTCAAGTTTAAAAGAACAGCACCACTCTTACTCTCTTACTCTCTTGCCTCTAGCTTCTCCTCACCCTTCCTCCCATCCCTTCCCCCTCTCTCCACACGGACATGGCCGGACTTCTCTTCTCTCCTCTCTCTCTCCTCTTTCTCCACCATCTTCTCTTGTTTCTCTCCCTACCTTTGCCCTCTGCCCTGAATAAACCCCCTTCCCTTTGGAAAAAAAAGAACAGCACCACATTCAATTACAGTTAATTACACTCAGCTATCTGAAATTCAGTCCTGAGAGTAAAGGTGGCGATATGGATTGGAAAATTATTCCAGGATTGGGAAGTCAGCACAAAAAGATTTGAAAGAATCATCACAAAGATGTGAGGGGTGATCCCATGAGGCTAATTCATGTTCATTAGAAAGTGTAGCCAGTCAAGACAATAGATTTCTGAACTGTCAAAGATGCCAACCACTGCGAAGAAGGAAGACTTAGGATGGGCAACTTGCAAATAAGAATGCAGAATGCCCTGCTATCATTTAAAGGTCATTCTTGTTCTCAAAAGTATACACTGTCTATCTGAACTGGCCCTCAAAAGTTCATCTAGTAACCCTGGGAACATGAGGAATGGAGTGCCTTAAGGACCATTTGCCAGTGGCACTAATGGCATCCCAGGGAAAATCAACTGCAAGAGACAGGGGAAATGGCGTCATATTCAACAAGTTCAAATACTCAAAAAATTGGGAAGGTCATGAGTTTTTATAACCTTCTGCAGAAATATTCTCATTTTTACTTACAAAATGCCATGATATATCCGTCCTTATGCTTGAATTGTTGTGTTTATCTTAATGTATTGTGTTCTTTTATGAAAATCTTCTCATCTGCAAAAGGACAAATGTCTGGCACTGAAAATGTTCCTATTTCTATTTCTATGGATGAAGGTTAACAGATTGCTTCATAAAAGTGGTAGTCTTCAAAACATTGGGATTCCAAATTAATGTGCATATTTTAGATAGTAATTCAAAATATTTTAAAATGCCTTGTCCCTCTTCTTTCATAACTACAACTGGGTTTAATGGACACACACAACTAAAAGGTTACTCCTATGTTTATTACTGTGAAATTTTTACTGGACATGTATTTCAGCAGGGAAATGCAAAACACAGAATGTACTTACAAAGAATGAGTTGTCTAAAATAAGCCTGACACTTTCAGGGATAGACGTAACGTACAAATGTGCACATATGTACACACTACCATTATCTGGAAATATCAGCCTTAAGGGAAGCTTGCTGGCCACACTTTGAGCCACATCCACAAAACAAATCATTGCAATTACTTTCTTGTAACTGAAAAAGGAATAAGCACTCTTTGTAGGACAAGTCCGAGGGCTTGAACAGTCTCAGCTGCCACTGTCATCTTAAGTTAGCTTTTGTACTATATTTCATCTTTGAAGTATAAAAAAAAAAACACATAGTGCTCTCTCCAATGACACATAAAGCTTCTACCCAAAACACTACACATAACCTCCACAATATTTCACTGTACTTACAGATTTGCCTAGGTGCTTCATGAAGTCCCAAAACAGTATACAGGTTTATCAATTCATTAAAACAGCATACCCATATTTTCCTGATAATATCTTATTTCAAGTACAGAAATACAAACAGTATTATAGCAGCAAATAAAAGACTGGCTAACAAATTGTGCAGTTTTATGAATATAAAAATGGCTGTTTGCTCTTTATAGGTTTTAATAGTTATTTTGCTCAAAACATTTTTACATTAAGGGTTTGCCTAAAGAAAGAAATATATCATTAAATACTTAAAATTCAGTGATGATAATTTTTCCAACATTCTCCTAAATTTTGATGTCAAAGGAATGCACAAAATTTATTACTTTCTTAATCAGAATATTTCTGTGACTTCAACAGTTTGTATAAATATGAAAATCATAACTATATGGACTGTTATTATATATTGTTACTAAGGCAGAAATCTTCAGGAAACATAAGAACTATCTTAAACTATGGTGCCCAAGTTTTACCTAAACCACCAGTGATCTTTAATTTTGAAAAGACTAAAGACACATTTGAGAGCAAAAATTGTAATATAGCAGTTGTCCTGTCTTGTCTTTCCGTGTTACGTACAGATTAGTTCTCAAATTTCTTTTGCACAAATTATTCCTCCATAAAGACAATAAGTAAGTTCTGCCGTATTAATTGACTTATAAAATAGCACAATTCTTAATATTAGCTAAATCGTTTTTCAAATATTTAATTGGTAATGAGTGGACTCCTGCCAGGCAAGCCTTGTTTGTTTTCTAACACTCCTGAACCTGTAGAGAGGGTTTCATGCATGAGACCCGTGCTGCAGTTGGCATGTTGGTCTGCAGCTCCTGGCCAAGACAGCATCAGAGCATGGAGCCAAATTCAACTCTACTTGGGATCTCATTTTAGACAAACTTCATATCCCAGTGTTATATCAGATGTGCCCTGTAGTAAATCTAGTGGTCATTAATTCTACAGTATTTGGATTTTTGGATCGGGTGCCTTCTTCATTATCAAACTAGCTGCAGTATTGAAAATGTAATTACATAAGGGTAGCAGAAGGCAAGGAAAGAATACAGATCCTGGAAGTCTACACATCAGTGGAAAAGCTAGTCGCTTCTTACTGGCTTGCCCCCTTTAGTTTGATCACAGGCATTTAGAGGACAATGTCAGAGCTAGAGACAGGGTTGTGGATCTAGGACCCCTGAACCCTGGGTCTGAGTCAAAAGAAATAAGAGACTGAAGACAGTCTGAGCTACATAGTGAACCTCTGCAAAAATACACAGAAAGGGAAAGGAAAAAGAAAGGAAGCCTGGTGCAGTGAGTGGAACATGCTTATAAACTCAGAACCTAAGAGGTCAAGGTGCGACAACTGGTGTGAGTTCAAGACCAGCCTGGGCTACATAACAAGAATCTGTTAGGGGGGACCAGGGAAGAAAGGAGCAAAGGAAAGAGGGAGTAGGGAGGTCACAGACAAATACTTATTAGCTATATTTAGCACTTTCCAAAATTTATACATTCATCTTGAACAAACAAAAAGTACTATTTTTCTACTTGTTATGGAAATTGGCACAATTTTTAGTGGGGGAAAAACTGGTCTACTGACAAATTAATCTCTGTCTCCATCAAGAAAACTTTATAATCATAAATACTTCTATCACACCATCATCATTAAAAGTGACCCCTACTGCTGGAGCCTGCCCAAAATAGTCCGAAGCAACAGACACACACACACACACACACACACACACACAGGCTCACAGATAACAGGACAACTGCCAAGTTTTTGCTGAGTATTTCCTTTAATTCTTTTTCTTGGGTCCTGTTCAAAATGTTAGGGCTTTTTTTAAAAGTACTACTATCAACTCAATGCTCTTGGGTATACTCAGAGAACTGACCGAGATGGCAAGTATCCAAAAAATATAAATATCCCATACTAAAGTTTCCTTTTATTTGTCCTTCTGAACTTTTCCCACAATGTACTATATAGTACATTTCTCTCACATATGCTATTAATTAGGATTTTTTTTTACAAGTTAAGATACGAATTATTCGATGGCTTTAAGAAGAGATCCATTGCATTCTAAAATGTCACAAGAATATGAGCAATGCAGAGAAATCTGAATGGCCTAGTTTTTTGGGGGACTCCACAGGAAGATAGGGTCCAATTCTAGCTGAAGGCAGCATTCTAAGGAGCTGAATCACCACCAGGCTTCTGTCTCCTCCACAGTGATGGCTCACAGGACTTTCACTCGGGTGTGAGCTATCTACTGATCTTGGCCATTTTAACCCTTCTCCCCAGGACTCAGTTGGTCTTCTGTAAATGATGGGACCAGATTACATGAACCCTTGTGCTCTTCAAGCCCTCACAAAGCAGGATTGATCCCTTCAGAGGGCTAAATGTCTACCCCTTCAGGTTTACTCTAACCTAGCATGAATTCAATAACTTTGACCATACAACTCTCTCAATGCTACTAGTAACTTATGCTCTCCTTGTTGATGCCCCCAACTGAACGCATTCAATACCTAGTTCTAGCTCCTTTTTCCTCAAACTTTAATGTTTGCATGTAGGTCCCAAACACAGTGATAATAAAAATAAATAAATAAATAAAAAATAAAAGTAACCATAGAAACTAAAATGTTGATCAGGACAAGACTCCAATTCACAGTAGAAAAGACTCACAGGAAACACAAGGATAGGCAGAATTTGTATTAGAAAATTCTCAGCAGCCTATATACCCACTCAGAAGGTAGAACTCCCTCTAGGCAGGTAGACTGGTTGGGTTGAGTGGCAGGGAGAATATTTCTACTTCAGCTAGCTCCTTAGCAACAACTCCCCTCTGTTCACTTCTCAGAGCAAACCCTATGACTATGCCAGTGATTCCTTCTGCTCTTAATTCTGAAACAAGCATGATCCAATTCATGGCCTAAAAAATCTATTAAATCACTGCCTGGTCTCTATATTAGCTCCATTTTGATAACACCAGCATCTGAGGAGTCTGTTCTTGTTTCATACCACAGCCTCTAAGGTACCAAGAGATTACCAATAGGTCACAGATGAGCACACCTGTCCAGAAAGCTTAATGCCATTAAGCATTGAAATACAAATGTACAAGCAAGCAATACAAGCTGCAAAGAACCAAGAAGAAAGAAAAGTGGCTATTGCTATTACAGGCAACAGGATGTTAGTGAAGAGGCAGTGTCTAATGAGGTCTTTAAAAGGAGGCTCAACTAGAGTTGGTGGGCTGGGGTAGGGACAGGTAGGAAAAAGCAGGGGCTTTCATTCCTCTCCCAATACAATTCTCCCTCAGCTGCTTCTCCCTAGCAAACCATAAAAGTTTAACCTGTCAATTGCCATAAATAATCAGCTTCTTAGTTGTACAAGTTATATAATGATTTTTTTCTCATATTGAGCTACTTTCTTGCATCGAGCAAACAGTATGTTGTGATTATAACTCTTCATCAAGAACTGACAGTCCCTGGGCCTGGAGATACAGACTCGCAATCTCAGCATCTAGGGATGCTGATCACCCAAAAGATCCTAAATTGCCAATGGTTTCTGCCTTACTCTACAACAGGCTTTGTGCCTGTAATCTTAGAATCCAATCTGCAACATATGACTGTTTCCATTATTTAACTTGGGCATTGTTTGTATGTTTTAGATGTCAATCCTTTATCAAACACATTACTTGGCAATATTTTCTACTGATTCGTGACTTGTCTGTTTGTTTTCCTAGATCTGTGTTTAAGGACCACAACTTCAATTGATAAACTATCATCTTCTGTAAATTCAGATAATCTCTAATCCAAAATCACAAGGCGTTCCAGCAGGTCTGTGTCCAGATATTCTAGAGTATTTACACTGAAGACATAAACTTTGTATTGAAATTGGTATTGGTTGCAAATTAAGTATTGATCTAGTTTGCATTCAAGCATCTAATTGTCAGAGTAACAATTTTTGTAAAAACTACCATTTGTCCACTTAAGATCAACTGTCTAATTTGTTAGCATTAAGCGACTCATAATAGCCCTTGAAAGACCCATGATTCCTCTTAGGTCAATAGTGATGTTCTCTCATTGGTGCTTTAGTAACTTGTACCTTGTTCATCTTAGTCGGGTAAAAGTTTATTTTAAAAAAGGGCAGCTTTCTCTTTAACTGTCTTCTCTATTGCTTTTCTGATCTCTGTTTCACTGACTCCACTGTGGTCACTATTCTCCTCTGCTTTGCAGAGATAAATTTGATGCTCTTTTCCAATAGGCTTAGAGCAAAAGCTTAGATTTTTAAGTTGAGATCATACATTTCTTTGCTAAAATGTCTGTTCCAGGCTCAGCCTTTTCTCCCACACTGACCTATCTGTATCCCACAAATTTTGATGTTTTTATTTTCATTGATATCAAAATAACAACATTAATTTTCTTTGAACTATAGATTATCCAGAAATATGTTGTTTAATTTCAATTTTCCAATTTTTTCATTGTCAAGGTAATTGCTCAGTAGACAGCACCTACACCTTGATGACTTCAGCCCTTTTACACAGACTGTGCATTTCTAATGGGGAGATTATGCTCATGCTTGGCCTTTCATCACCGTAAAATGTCCTTCTTTGTAGGAAAAATACAAAAGTATATGTCAGGATTAATTATATTTTTATCTTGTCAAGTTTTTCTATGATTAATGTTTACATATCCTTTTACATTTGCCCTGTTGAGTCACTAGAACTTAATTTCATCTGTTCCAGATAGTATAGAGTTGGCTCTTCTCGTTCTACCCAGTCTGTAACACTTTTTCTCTGGTGTTTTAAACACAGAATGTTGAGAGGACGGGGTTTTATCCTATCCATTGCTTATTTTCAGGGATGCTCACACGTTTTCCTGTGTTCCTACTCACCGCCATCTTTGCATTAATCTTCTTCAGCATTCATGGAAATACAAGCATATATTGTTGATTTTTAATCATATTATACTTTGTGATTATGCTGGAAATTATAATATATAGGTTGATTACAGTTTGTTGCAGGTTAATATTGTCTTAATATTTATTAAACGTAGCTTTTTCTCTACCACACAAACGTTACCTATATGTCATATATCCAACAATGTTATAATCACTACATTAAATATTCTAATACCTTACAGATTGTAGAAAATATTATGGAATTGTTTACATTTACTCACATATTGCCATTTCCAACATTCCTTTTTTTTTTTTACACTAAAAAGTGGATTTGTTGCAGTTTACACCCAGCCTGGCATGCTTCCCTTAGTATTTAAACACTCAGTTCTGCTGATTTGGACATAGTTCTGGCCTCATTTCCAAAGGATTGTTTTTGTTCGATGCAGAATTTTAATTGACAGGTTTTCATTTTCTTCTCTTTTGTTTTTTGAATATGTCAGTACCTTCCTTTCCTACAACTGCCAGTTTAGATGAAAGGTCAGCTCATGGGTACAGTTTTCTCTGCTATAATGAGTTGCTTGTCTCTTCCTACCATCAAGATTTCCCTTTGTCTTTTTCTTTATGCAATTTTACTTAAAAAAAAATCTACCAGTAAGTCTCTTTGTGCTTCTTTTAATTGTAGTCTCTTGACATGTTTGTAGCCATGGAACTTCATGGGGATTTAGAAATCATGCCTTGTCTGATCATTTCTCCTCTTCCCACTACACAAAATGCATCCATTTGTCAAAACAACCACTAAAAAAGTAAGTTTATATCTATAAAATGTATTAATATAACTATGATTTTGCAATATTTTTCAACTAGCCACAAAATTTTAAAGTGAAGACTGCATTATTTTTGAGCAAACACTTCAGGTAAAAACCCCAGTTAAAATCGTTTCCTAGGAAAACATACAACAAAACACAGTCTATCTATCTCTAGGCCTCACCTTCCTCTATGCAGCTGAGACACATCTGTACTGACGTATTAACTCAGAATTGTTGACAGAAATATATGAGGTAGCATGTTTAACAGCATGGCTGGGTAAGAACTGAGGAACACAGGAAATTTTAGACAATTTTAAGTATTCAGGGCTTTGATTTCAAATAATAATAGTACTAGCCTAAATCTTTTACCTATTGGAAAAATCCATAATTGCATCATCGGTTTTTTTACTTACACACATACACACACACACACACACACACACACACACAAAGAGAGAGAGAGAGAGAGAGAGAGAGAGAGAGAGAGAGAGAGAGA
>NW_021604962.1:881448-902457 GCF_004785775.1 Grammomys surdaster
AGAGAGAGAGAGAGAGAGAGAGAGAGAGAGAGAGAAGAGGAGAGAGCGATGCTGTAACAAGATTTGAAATTACCGTGCTAAAATAGTTCTTTTAAACCATTAATAATATTCCTTTATGTCTGTCACTTAAAAAATTAACATGAATTGCTATAGAGCCTTTTACAAATGACAAGCAAAATTTTGTAAATGGAAGAAAAAAAATCCATGAGTCTAGACTATGAGTCTAAGTAAGTTTATGTAAATTAACTCAATTGTTATTCTTTGTGAGTCTGAATACTGTAATGGGTGTCTGCCAGTTAATATCAACAAAAATTGAAAGCTGTTGGATCATGTGACTTTACAACCTATGAAAACAGTGAGTTTTTTTTTTCAGTTAATTTTGAAAATTAAAATTTGTCTTTTAGTCAGGCTTTCTTGCCTGGTTAAATTTGAAAAAATATTACATTTCATCTTGTTTTGTCAACTGGTAACATAAGGTAAGATATATTTTTGTATTGAAGACCATTTTGGTAGGATTGTATAACAACTGTCACCTGAACGCACTTTTAATTGCCTAAAATTCTCTATAGACCTCTTCAGTTTTTTACCTTGCCAAGCTATTAAAGATGCTACCTCATGTAATTCTCACAACAATTCTATGCTAAATGCAGATAAGAATTATCTCCAAGGTGCAGATAAGGAAGTTGAGGCTTGGGATAAATAAATAGACCTTCGTAAAATAATGTCCTAGCAAACAGAACTGTAACTGGAGGCTGCTGCGGCAAAAGTATTCATATGAAGATAATGCATCTCCGTAGACGGTTCATTTCAGAAACGAAGAAACTGAAAGTGCAAAGACTGAAGTATTTCCTCATGACCAAAAAGCTAGTGGCACAATTGTCACCAGCACTCAACATCCTCTGACCGATACAGTGTCTTTCCAAGTCTCACTTCTCTCTCTTTTAGCTGTCTTACAACAATCTGTATAACTTTGATCATATGGGTTTGTGTCTCAACAAATACAGAGAATATCTGGAATGTAGTCAGGCATTTTGCTGCTTGATCTTCATTGAGGGTCTACTATGAACTAAACAGTTCACCAGACTGTATCTAGTGTTGGTGCCTCTTGACAAAAGTATCTGATGACTCCAGGTTCTTAATTTGGAACATGAAAATGATAACTTCAACCTACCTCACAATAAAATATTCAGACCACATACCTGAATGTGACCAGTAAGGCTTTTAATTGAGGCATAATTGGTCTGTCCCATCAACAGCATGGCCACGTAAACAAACGGCATGCGAATGCCAGGTCACTGAACTCCCTGTGTCTTCCTAGTCTCTGTCCTTCTCCACAGGCTCCTTTTTAGCATAGCTCTAGTACCCAGCCCATGTTCAGAAAAAACCCTTGGATGTCATCCTGAAGACCCCACACCCATGGCCACTGAGCTCCATGTCTGAACAGAGACTTCACCCTGCAAGTTTTTCCTCTTCAGAACCACCCATCCTTCTCCTAAAAACAGCACGTGTCTTTTTTTCTCCCCCTAAGTATTTCATTACCTTTTACCCAGCTCTCTTACCCAGCTAGATGATCTGAACCAAAAATAGAGATGAATGAAAACATGTTTATCGAATGGCGAGAAGTCCTGCAACCTACCTCTTACTCTGCCCTCTTACTGAGGACTGCATTTGCTGAATTACTGAATTTAAGCAGCAAACTTAAATTCTCTAGGCAAGAAAGTCAGCTATCTTTCTCTGTGGAAAACAAAGCCTCCTTGAAAATTACTATGCTATGTTGTCATCTGATGATCAGCAAGGGAAAGGAAGTAGGTGAGTATGTGTGTTGGGGTGGGGGTACATCATCCCCATCATATGTCTATGTAATCCACCAAAAAATTATCCCTATTCAAGCACCCAAAGACATCACTCAAGGCATCTAACTCTGAAATTTAGGTTGATAAATAAGATCTCAGGACAGCTGAAGGATGTACATTCAGTACCTTCAGTACCAAAGAGACCAAAACAAGCTAATATAGAAGACTCATGCTTCTACAATAAACACTCAGAGACATCAGAGAAAGTAACTCTTCTTCATCCTTCTTTTGAGAGCTTTCCATAAATTCACCATCTATATTTTCGTTTGAATTTTTATTTACTGATAATGCATTTCTATTTCCAAGAAATTTCATTTTTGACTGTTTTTACTTGATAGCATCATGAGTTTAATGACTACATCTTCTGAGATCATTAAAGTTAGTAGTGTTTTCATCCTCTTTTATAGATGAGGAAACTGAAGAATGGAAAATTTAAGGCTTTCTCAAAATCATACACTCAGGCAGAAATCCAAGGAATTTTGAATCTATATATGTTGGACTTGAGAGTCATATTAAAATAGTACACTAAGCTGACACTTGCCAGTCGCTGGACCTATTGACTACAACCCAACCTAAGAGCCAAGCTAGAGCCTCACCCAGCAACAAACGAGAACAGATAATCAGTATGGTCTGGCTTCACTTCCAAAATAGCTCATATAGGATTACTGCATTTTAAACAATCCTGGCTTTAAAAATAATCTGTCAAAAAAAGAAAAACAATTTCAGAAACACCCAAGCTCAGCTCAAAACTGATAAATCTTAAACTTACTAAGACAACGGAGAGACCATTTACTCTGTCACCTACTGCGTCTGATCATATACTGTGTTAATATGGAGGAAAACATAGCTAAAATTTCACTTGATGTTCTTATTAATTCTGAAATCGCTACAACAGGATTAAACAATTCAATTTTGACAAGACACAGGTATGGAACCACAGCAGTCCTCTCAGCCCTCTCCAACATTGCTCTCTGGGTCTGTTACAGAGGGAGATTGTGTCCTGGGAACCCCCTTCCCCACTGTGTACACTCTCTCAATGGAGTCCTTCCAAAAAGCCAAGCAAAGGGGCATCCGTGTCAAAGAAGAGAGAGAGAGAATGGAAAGCCCTGTCAGCAATGAGAGGTGCTTTCTCTCCATTGAGGGGGATTGTGGGAAGTGTGCCCTAGCATCCAGTCCTTTGACAATAGGACTTAGTTTATAACCAAGAATGATTACACACATATCAACTCAGTACTACCTGACCAGAGAAGATGGGATAATCACTACACTCTCTACCTGGACAAAACACATTCTTGTGGGATAAACTGGGAAGCTAAGATTTATAATATTTTCTCTTTTGAATTAATGTGTCTGACATCACAATAATCAATATGAGGATCTGTCAAAATAGACCTTTATCATTTGACATATATTTAGTAGCATTTGGAATCAGTTTTTCCTGCTGCCAACCTCATCCTAACTACCAATGTCTTATGCCAAGCAACACAATTCATCTCCTTACAAGCCATAGACCTCAAGTCTTGTGGAAAAGTCATATTTTTATCCAGAAAATGAAAAATAACAAAGAGCCAAGTCACTTTGAAGAATGGTAATGAATGCTAATATCCCCTCATTTGTCACATATGTATTTCTATTAAGAAGGAACGAACAGCAAATGTGATCACCCTACATTGTACATGTATCTGCTAAGCTTTGGAAGGACAACGGCCATCTTAGTTTCCTGCCACTTTCAAATGTATCTGTGGAAGTGACAAGAATAAAAGAACTGTGACTCATTAAAAAATACTTCCCCAAACTCCTGTCTACCTGGAATTTCAGAGTGTGGCTTTACTTGCAAACAGTCCACACAAATGTAATTAAATAAAATAAACGCACACTAGTTTAAGGTAGGCCTAAGATTAGTGATTGGCGCCTTTCTAAGAATAGGGTGAGACACAGAGAAGGAGGCTCTGTAAACCCAGAAGCATAAGGCTGAAAAAATATATATATACACATATATATGTATATATATATATATATATATATATATATATATATACATACACACACACATATATGGGGGTGTATATATATGTGAGATATATATATCTCACATATGTGGCTATCAGAAAAGCAATAAGTATTTTTGAGATGTTATATATACAAGAAAGACGTAAGGAAGAAAATCAAATCTGTCAAACACCACAGTCTTTCACAGCTCAGTTAACAGCAGCTTCATTCTCTGTTTCCTAATGTTATCACATTTATAAAATAATAATGCATAACTTAAGTGCCTAGTTTTCTGCAGTATTAGAGGTATTTTAAATTAGTCGTTTGAATGTTAACTGTGAAAGTTAGCTACTCATTTTATAAGCAGGTTGTCTCCAAATATCTAACATAAAAGGCACTGTTCTTTTCCCCCTAAGTTGCTTCTCAACTTCTATCCAACTCCGGTCCTTTCTAGTATCACAATTTTGATATTAAAAATGCAAACTATTTGTATAATATAACTAATAAAGTACACATAGAAATCGTAGAGAGAAGCTGTGGCTGCTCCTTATCTCACTGAGTTCACCTTTTAACTGCCCACATTCCTATACTCACCTCCCAGTGCTGGAATTATGGCCATGTGCCACAGTGCTTCCCAAACAATGGTTCCGCTCCCTTTTTATGCATATTTTGTTTATCAAGTATTTAGATTTCTGTACTATAGAAAGGACAACTGTTTCTCTTGCCTTGACGGTCAGAAGCCTTAAGAAAAATTTTGTGATATCAGATCTACAAAGTGATAGTACAGGTAGTGAAGGGTATGATCCTAGGACATTTTATCCACTCCCTTCCAAGCCTTTCCTCGTGCTCATGTGCCTCTGTCAGAAGTACCACAAACTACAGATACCACACAAGGATTCTAAGTTAAAACAGGAAAGCAGTTACATCATTTCACTAAGCTGCCATCAAAGACATCGTAAGTTTCAAAGTACCAAAACCTAAGTTAAGCCGCTGTATGCACTCGATCTTAACAAGATGAAATTCAAAGTCCATCTGGAGACACAAATCTAGGCAAGATTAGGGTTGCTAAGCATTTCAATTTTGTGTGAAAATTATGTTAAAGTCTAAATTCCAACCTAATCCGATAAGTGGAAAGCAGGCCCTTGAAATCCACTTCCCCAAGCACGGTACTTTCCTGATCCTCAATCTTCATGCTGCTGACATTTTAAGAATGAAAAATTGGCCAGAATACCAGAATAGAGTAAAATCAAACTCCAGTTCTCCCCTTCTCTCATTGACCCAGCTATAATATCCCCTCCACAATGGAAAATTAGTCTATTGCAAGTGTCACACCCTCCCGAATGTTTCCTGTTCTACCACTAAATACACCATACAAGTCACGATGTGTGAACTTCTAAAGCCATGACTTACAACACAGCCAGCAGCAGCAATAGCATTTGTTTCTACAAATAAAAAGAAGAAAAATAGACAGGAAGAGAAGTCAGGATGGGAATATATATCTAAATTATATATTGTTCAATTATCATTGTTATCATAAAGTCATTTTACTTCTACTAAGAACAGAGGGAATAAAGACATGCTCAGAAGTTTGGAATACTTGCTGCTCTTACTGAGGTTGGAAGTTGAGTTCCAAGTACCCACATGGCGGCTCACAATCAGGAACTCAAGATCTAAAGGAGCTGACACACTCCCCTGGCCTCTACAGTCACTGAGCATATACCAATATGTCATACACTCATATGCATAAAATACAAATAAATATTTTTTAAAATACCGCACAGAAGTCAGGCCTTATTATTAGAAAAACCTCAAAATATAGTATTTAAAGAAATCGCAATGATTTCTTCAATGGGTCACCCTAGACCTCAGTGATTCTTCCACCACTGTCCATCACAGAAACATGAGAAATCTGAATTTCAAGAATCCTCAGGAATTCAGAAGTATCACATCAATGTAGAAAGTTCATAACCAATTACCTAATCCAACCTTTACCTTCTGCAACAAAGGTTTCCAGGGCCCTAAACTATGAAGTTGTGTTATGGGCTGAACTATGCCCTTCCCCATCAAAAACATTTTGTATGCTGAAGCCCAAACCTCAGTTCCTTAGTGTATAGCTGGCTTTGTTATGAAGAGAAGTAGTTAAAATGAGGTCATTGGGTTCTAACTCAGTATGAGCAGTGTCCTTATAGAAAGAAGATATAAGGACACTGTATGAGTCCACTGTATAAGGACAGGCACAGAATAACCCAGAGACAAAGAGACAAGATAACCCGTCTATGAGCCAAGAAGGAATCCCTGTACAGATCCTCTCTCACAGTTGTATGAAAGGAAGTCGTGGTACCTTGGCATTGCACTCCCAGACTGCAACACTGTAAGGCACTAACAATCATACACCATCTGATTGGGCGATACATCATCTGAGGTACTGTGTTCTAGAGGCCTGGCACCCTGCTAAGGTGGTTTTATGTTGTTGAAGTTAAAACCCAGAATCCTAGATCCCAAACCCACTCTCTATAGACTGTCTTAGCTAGCAGTCAACCTCTGGTTTGCACGGAAACTTACTGGCCTCAAAGACATTGATCTTGCCTCTTACATTTGCTCTTTCCCTTTCTTTGGCCTCTAGTGCCATCCTCCTGGACCTCAGGAGTTCTGGCCATGCATTTTACACTGTCCATCTTCCAGAATATTGAGCCAAATACATCTCTGTTCTAAATTGAACACAATAAAACTGAAAATCTTATGATTTTAGGTGTCTTGCTGAAATATGCTGTTTATATTCAACTGCTGTGAGCTCCATTCCCAAATCATTGGGTATTTTGAAGTAGATATCTCATGAACTCAGAACTCAAAATGCTCAAACAAAACACTCCTATGGAGCAAACCCCACTGACTGTCACATGATCAGCTACTAATTGAAACCACCTTATAAAATCATCCCCACCCTCTACTCTGGGCAAAGGCACTTAGTGTCTATGTCTGCTCATTTTCTGTATTTGTCTAGACAGTAACTTCCCCATCCAGTCATCAGCTTATCATCTTATTTCTACCTGGATGTCCAGCTGATATCTTAGCACACTTCACTAGTGGAGAACCTTCGTGAAGATTCACAATGCTTCGGAAATGATCGGGCATCTCTACAGCATGGCATGTTGTTCTTTGACTTATTATTTCAATCTTCTGTCTGCCGCCTGGATGACAGATTCCTCATGAGCACCATCTGTATCGAACACTCCATCTTATTTACTGACTCTAGCTTAATGATGTTCTGCAAGTCATTGTGTAAGCTGTTGCAGGGACGGTGTCAGACAAGGTCACTAACTTCATTAAAACTCTACATATGAACAGAGTCAGGAAAGGGGGGAATATGTCACATTCCAGTAAGAACCGTAATGGACATGATCAGCGTTATTGGCATGGAGAGCTGCAGAAAGACAGGTGAGAAAAGAGTTAACTGCTATTTTACACAGGATGGCCAAAGGAAATTTCTTTGAGAAAAGAACATTTGAGTTTATAGCTAGTATGTAGAAGCAGCCAATGAAAAGCATTTAAGACAGTGTCAGAGTGCATGTGAGGCCCCTGAGACGAGACACTGTGGAACAATGCAGAAGGAGCCAGCAACCTTGGTCCAGGTTTTTAAATGAAGCATTGATAAAGCATGGCTTGCACTTTCATATTATGATAGTTTCAAAGTAGAAAAGAGACAATAAGAATGGCAAAGGAGTAGAGAATATAATGTAAGAGTCACTGCAAGAATCCAAGGAAGAGCAGACGATGGCTGGGCTGCAGTGAGGAGACGTGAATCAAGTGTAGGCAGAGGTGAGGCACCTTTTAGAGGTGTACCCAACAGAACTACCTTTGGCTAATTTGGGCAGGCAACATTGGGCATTACCATTGCTCATGTAAAGAGATGCATGGGCTGTGACAGACCAGAATTAAATTTGGATTTTAGACAATTTGTCATACCAGCTGTACTTAGTTGTGATATCTTATTCTTCTTAGAGATTGTTGAATTCAAGGTGAAATCTGAAGAAGGTGGATGGATGCATGAAACGGACATGTAGACATGGTCTCAGCTAAACAAGCACATGTAGAGAAGTCAACAGCTTCTAGCTGCTATTTGAACTTAGGAAATGAATGCAATGACTCAGAAGTGAGCAAAGAAGGCTTTTTTCTCTCCTTAGACTGACCAAGCTCAAAGGTCAGCACAAGATAAAGAGAAAAGCAAACCTGCCTGGAGTTTCTGGTGTTGCAGAAAAGATTCTCTCAATCATGTGCAATCTGCTAAAAGGTTAGACAAAGGAACCCAGAGAAGTACATGTTTGGTTTAGAATAAAGAGTCAATGGATAAACTTCTAAGAAGCTTCACCTAAACGGTAATACAGAAAGTCAAATGGAAAGAAAGAATGGGATTAGAAAGTGGGAATAAATAGCTCAGTAAAAGTGTCCTGGCTAGTTCTATGACAACCTGACACGTGCTAGAGTCATTTTGGAAGAGGGACACTCAATTGAGAAAATGCCCCTACCAGACTGGCCTATGGTAAATCCCGCGGTACATTTTCTTGATTAATGACTGAACGTGGGAGAGCCTAGCCCATTGGAGGTAGTGCTACAGCTGGGCGGGTGGTAGTGGGATGTAAAAGTAAGCAGGGTAATCCAGCCTTGGGGATCAAGTAAGCAGCATTTTTCCATGGCTTTTGCATCAGTTCCTGCCTCCATGTTCCTACTTTGCTTGAGTTCCTTGCCTGACCCCCTGGAATGAAGAACTGTGATATGGAAGTGTAAGGAAAATAAGCCCTTTCCTCTCTCAAATTGCCTTTGGTCATGGTATTTTATCATAGCAATAGAAACCCTAAATAAAAGAGAAAGAGGAAGAGAAAGAACAACATCATCGTCATCATCATCTTCATCATCAAATGACAAACAATCCAGATGATAACAGAGTATATTTAATTTGTCAATACTTTCACAAAATTAGGTGCCAAATCGCCAATACATCATTTGGATCAGCACAAGACCTTGCACTGGCCTATTCGATGGGAGAATAAACTGAGGTCTTAGAGAAAGATAATTCGCATTTGTAAATGATATAGAAGTGAAGCTATTAGTCCCAAGCATTATGGCAATGAATTGTAAAATTTCGACTAATTAGATGGCTCTCGGTAAGAAGTGAAATCCTCCTATTCATGAGTGAACAAGGCAAAAGACAGATCAATTTTATTTAATAAAACAAAAGCCTTATGCAAAAAAAAAACCTATTACATTATGAGAGAACTTTTAGAAAAATAACAGAAGGAGGGCAGATATTATAGCATGAGACATTTAACAATGTAACTGCAATGCTCGTCGTCCCTGGAGCTGCAGAATACTTACCATCCTATGAGCAACATGTAACTACAGAAGCAAAGAGAGGAGATTGGAGTGCCTACCTTCCCTGATGGCTGTGAAAGGTGTACCCTCTTCCTCCTGCAGCCTGATCACCTTGAGAGCCACCAGCTTCCCGTTTACCCTGCAGGAAAACAAAGAAGAGGAAAGTGACTTTGCAGAATTATATGTCTGTTTTGGTTCCAATTATACTCCCTAATGTTTCTATTCTAATGCAATTTTGCATTAACAATGTCAGAGACTCAATTACACTGCTATAGTCATGCTGAATTCAGCAAGGCTGGTGATTCTAGATCAGCATGAATACTCATATTGTAAATACACTTGTAATAGCCTAAGATTGAACTTGATATCTCTGTGAAATAGTTTTTTTTTCCTTCCAGTGAAACTAGAGTTCAACAAAACCACCTGAAAATGAATCTCAGTCTAATTAAAACCAAATCCATGAAGAGAATATGACTCTTTGTTTCTGAAAGCTGCACCTTCAGTCTTGGATGGGGTCCTGTAATCCCATGGACAGAGACTGCCACTCACCTTAACTCCTGTCTTTTCTCTCTGAGCAACTCTCACCTGCACACACGCACGCACACACAGACGCGCACACACACACACACACGGCTATCTTTTGCATTTTTTAAATAAGCACTTCTGAATACTACATTTGATCCAATTGTGTTTTATGTTATATGATCAAAAACTTGATGAATATACTATTACAAATTACAAAAGACATAACCAAAGCAGATGGTTCTTTTAAACACTTTCTGCAAGTTTGTCAGTTCTAATCAAAAGTAAGATTACACAACAGAGATAATGTTTTATTCAGTCAATTCTGTCAACTATCAACATCAAAGAAATAACTATATATTCCAGTCCTCTTGATTGCTTTATTTTCTAGATTTACTATGCCAAGTGGAATATTTTCTTTGGTTGCATGGTTCATTAAAATGTTTTAAAGGAGATATAAAAATATAAAAAGTACAAAAATTATTTAAAGAAAAACAAGCCATCCTAACATGATCCTTCAGCTACCCAGTTCCTATGTTCTGAAGCCAGCATTTATCACTGTTCAGATATACTCTCTGGTCTAGAGACCTTCCATACTTATACATAAATTATGTAGGTATGTTTGTGTCACACAAATAAATTGACAAATATATACATATACACATGCAGACTGCAGAAAACCACATAGAAAATATTAGTATATAATACACTGTATATATACTGCATCCTATTGTATAAGTGTAGCATACTTTCCTACTAGTCTTCAACTAATAGGCATTTAGTTCATTCACAATTTTCTGCTTCTTCAATGATATAATGTATATTCTTACATACTTTGCCTATATTTTTTAAAGCATGAATAACAAATTCCTAAAAAATATAGGTACAAGGTCAAAACATATATATAACTGTAAATATTATTCTTGATGAAAATTCAAATTTTATGACAGCAGAAACCAGTTTCCCTTTCCTATGGCATCAATGGCAGTTCCTATTTCTTCCCTCTGTCGTATGTCATCAGGGTTTGTTTCTGCTAATCTTATAGTTTCTTATTATAATTTTGATTGCTACCAGAAATATTCAGAGGAACCAAAATAAAGAGCTCTTTTGATCCTGTGTCTGAGTCTGAAATATGAATGCTAATGTCTTTAAAATAAATAAAAAATAAAAATCACAACATCTAGCTAACATATGCTTGTTCAAAAAACTGCCAGCCCCAGAAGGAAACCCAGAAGCCAAAGTCCTCATCCCAATCCAACTGCCAGGTGGCTTTTCTCCATGAGCCCAGTGAAACTCCATTACCACTGGTGATGGCAATGGGATATGGACATCTTGTTACAAGGCTCCACCATTTGCAGACTTTCTCCTGGAAGCCAAGATTTGTGATGCTTTGCCTGTATCTCCTCTGGGAAGAAAGACTTTTCTCATCAGCAACCTCCTTTCCTGAATGCATCACCTTGACTTTTCTAAGTTCAACTGGCTTCAGAGCCTATTATCTTCACTTTGTGCTACAGGACTAAGGGAGCCTTTGGCAGGGATTGAAGCTGTCATAGAGTCAGAACTGACATCTGCACAGACTTCTCAGCCCAGCTGAGCTAATCAGTGTCTCCCACAGGAGGCAGTGATGGATTCCAGGAACACCTCGGAATTTTCCCCTCACTTACAGACATTTTCCTCTCACCCATAAAACACACACACACACACACCACCTTCTTCCCACATAGCTTTCTATTTCCCCTGAGAAGCACTGAATTGTGTGTACCAGGAACTGAATTCTGGATCTCTTGCTTCTAAAGGCCATGCACTTCAAACATGCCCTCAGACCATGAAACTTTTGAGTGGCCATTAGCATAACTGAAAGCAAAGAGCAAAGGCTTGAATTAACTTACTCCTGGGATGCAACTAAAGTCAGAGAGGTGGTAGAAATAAAAGTGGCCCTCATAGGCTCCTATATGTGAATGCTTAGTAACCAGTAAATGGAATTGTTTAGAAGGAATAGAAGCATCAGGAGGTGTGGCCTTGTTGGAGAAAAGTATATCACTGGGAGTGGACTTTGAGGTTTCAAAAGCCCATATTAGCCCCAGGCATGCTCGTTCATATTCTCTCTCTCTCTCTCTCTCTCTCTCTCTCTCTCTCTTTCTCTCTCTCTCTTTCTCTCTCTCTCCCTTCCCTCTCCATCTCCCCTCTCCTCCCCCTACCCCTACCCCAGTCCTATCCCCTCCTCTCCACCATGCCCTCACCATGATGATAACAATGGACTAACTCTCTGAATCTGTAAACACGGCCCCCAATTAAATGTTTTGTTTTATAAGAGACACTTTAGTCATAGTGTCTTTTCTCAGCAACAGAACAATGACTGACACAGAATCCATCTCAGCACTCTCAAAGATCAATCTATATCATTCTATGATGATAAAAACATTTCTTTTGAATTTGCCTTCTATACATAGAAAAACCAGTTTCATGGAATAATAATTCTGCAATTTCCAAGAACCAAAACTTCAAGTGTTAAGATGTCAAGATGATTGGTTGGTGGGTTTGTGGGCTGGTTGGTTTGTTGTTTTGTTTTAATTTTTATTTGGTTGAATGTGTCTGAGTGTTTTATCTGCATATAAGTCTGTTCATCAGATCTGTATGTGGTGCTGAAGAAGCCAGAGACAGACATCAAAGCTGCTGGAGCTACAGATGGTTGTGAGCCACCATGTGGGTGCTGGGAATCCGCCTCAGGTCTTCTGGAAGAGCTTGTGCTCTTCTCTTCTGAGCCTTCCCCAGAGCCCTAAGTGTTGTGGGTTTTGTGGACTATGGTCATCTCGGTTGTTGCTGAAACTGATGTTTTACATATTATATCATATGAAACTAAAATGGTCTTTAGAATTTAAGTTTCAGATATAAAGAGAATGCTTCATTCACTGGTATGTGTTCAATATCTAGAACCATCCAGACACAGAGTAAATTTTACAGAATGACTACAGATACTGTTAATTCATGGAGATTTTCCCTTTCATTGATGCCAAATAAATATAAAATAAGGTAGAAAACTTGTTATTTCTAAAATTCTCAGAGACATCAAAATGTTTATAAAGCTTTCCACATCTTCATTCATGTTTAGCTTCACCGTTTCTCAACTGGTGAGCCGTCTTTCCAGTGGCTTCACAATTTCTGTTTTCATTTTGTTTTCGGGGGGGGGGGGTTGTTTGCTTTATGTGTGTTTGTGTGTGTGTTTCAGATTAAAGGTAAAATCTCTCTGATTTTTTATGCATATAGTGACAAGTTTTCATTTCATGGAAATTTTAGAATTTGTAGAATACTTTGTTAATTAACCTTTTTACACGCAACAGATCCCACTGCAAAACACTTACAATCCTTTAATAACCTAAGCACAGACCACTTGTCAGTGTCTCTCTCCTCTCCAATGGAGTCACAAGTTTCCCACTAAGAATCATATTGATCATCAAATTGCCCTTTAACCTGAGTCACTGTGACTTTCTTCTTTCTTAATTAGATTTTCTCTGCATGTCTGGACACTCACCAATTGCTGAGTCCTTATTTTCAAAGTTCTGTAAAAATGTTAAATCACAGGCTCAACCATTCTATAAAAGGTCTTTGGGGAAAATAATATGAAATTTTCCAATGTTCTAATTTCAACACATACATATGTACAATATATGTTTAATATATATTACAACATATGGATAATATATGTTTAATGTATATAAATAAATATATTAAAACTTTATTAACTATTATCTGAAGTACTCAAAGTTCTAAGCTAATAACCATGCATGTATTTTTACTTCTCAAGGGTATCAAATTAAGATGCTATCTTTTAAAAATAATGTCATATTTTCTAATTATCTTGAAGTTTTTTTAACTACTTTAGGAGGGCTTAAAACATGTAATTCAAACCTTGATTTAAATAAACACAAAATTCAAATTGAATCAATAAATCAGAGCTGTTTACAGAAAAACATTGAGGATTCTCCTTTAACAAGTCATATTAATTAAATCACAAGCTAATGAATAAAAGGCAATCAAGGTTTGATTGCCAGTGGAAACATTAATTCAGATAAATAACACGGTGAGAAAAATATGCCTTAACTTGTGTTAATATTGCCATAGAACATTCTTTTGGAGCTATTGCCAGCTTTGCCTCCAGTGGGTATAAGTCACACATGGAGCCATTTTCCTCCAGACACAATTGCTATTAACAGCATGGCCTCACTGTGAGATACAATGTATCTCAAGGATCAGCACTCTAGTCTGGTCTGCATGTCACAAGGAATGAGTTGCCAAATGCTACAAAGGCAAAGCTGCATAAATACGCATTGGGGAAACTATATTCAACAGAGACCTGGGTGGTCATGAAAAGCCATTCTGAAGTAGGACCTAGCTTCTAACAGATTCTGACCATAGATCCAAACCTCTAACCTCAGAAATTGCGTCCACAATTCCATGTGCCCCCACTACACTTGTAGATACAAAATTCTCTTAATTCTCTTGTGACAGTGAAACCTAAAATGTAGAATTTTTAAACAGAACGCAACCTCCTACTGCTTTTTCTATTTTATCCATCCATTCATTCCTTTATTTTTCTGTATGACCTCTAAAGAGAAACTCTCCACTTTGCTCAAAGCACAGTTTCTGTTTTCAAAACATAGTGCACAGAGAGGAGAGGATTTCCATCTGCAGGAGTGGTTCTCAAAGGCAAGGCAGAGGTCTTCCATTCTGTTAGTTGCCGCAAATTAATAGGATGACTTAGTACAATGAAACAAAATTGCAAATATTATCTAGATCATCTTGGAAAACAGTGTTCGAGTGCTAATATCTAGAAATTGTATCTGGAAGATATCAAGGAAATTAAAGCAGTATACCTAAAAGAAATTTAATATATCTGGGAAATTTAATATATTATGTCTTCCTCATCTGTTACGATCTTATATCAGGAAAAGGTGCTGAGGAAAACAGTAGCCTGGGAAGCCAGACAGGTGGCTTTTGTTAGCTGGGCTGACACTGAGGTAGCATCAGGAGCTATAGAGAGCTGCAGCATGCTCAGAGCAGTGTTGGGGCTGAGTTTATAAATCTGGGGCAAAGTTATATGAAACAATTTGGAAAACTATCCTAATTAGTCTCCATTTATTAACAACTGCATTCAAAACTCTTTTAAATGTCAGTGTAGAGTATTAACACAAAATGATGGAGGATGAAGAGATGACTCAGTGGTTAAGAACACTGGCTGTTCTTCCAGAGGCCCTGGGTTCAATTCCCAGCAACCACATAGCAGCTCCAAGCTGTCTATAACTCCAGCTCCAGAGGATCTGACACCCTCACACAGGTATCCATGCAGGCAAAACACAAAGAAATCAAGTGAGTGGGATACTCTGAGAGGACATCAGCAGGCTCACATCTATCAAGTGACATAGTTTAGTCATTTGTAAAATGATATCTTCAATGGAAGGACACCAAACATCCTTAATATACGAAGACAACTGATTTCAGGGGCACTCTGTGGTCATCTTTTGAGCTTAAAGTCTAGTGAATAAAGATGCTGTAGTAAGTGTTTACTTTGCACAGGTCCTAAATTAGAAAGTATGTTCCTCCTGGTGGGAGCGTTCATGCTCCTTCACAGAATAAATCTAACCCAAATCTGACCACACCTAGATTTAAATACTTACTGAAAGGATATAATTAACCAATTAAATAATAGCCACTGGGTTATAATCTGAAAAATCTAAACTATAGGACATTGTAGGAGGAACAAAGCTAAATAAATAAACTTCAAAGCAATACCAACTGAGCTCTGTATGTTATTAAGACATTAATATTTGTTTTAATGTTGTCATGTTTGAACATGATAGTTTTGTGTGTGTGTGTATGCCTCCGTGTGTGTGTGTGTGTGTGTGTGTGTGTGTGTGGTGTGTGTGTGTGTGGTGTGCATTCAGATATCCTCAAAGGCTGGAAGAGACCATCAGAACCCTTGAAGCTGGAGATACAGGCCAGGTTCTGGATTCTAATACTCTGCATACAGCTAAACTGCTGAGCCCCAATCTCCAGCTCAACAGTTGTATTTTAATACAAGAGTTCCCATCTTTCAAAAATCAATATTCTATGAGACAATTATACTTGGAGTACTTCTCAAAACCACTAGAAGAGAAAACAAGATCAGATATGGGGCTGGCCATGCTACAAACTATGTGACAAGTTGACCAGGGTTATACTGCAACTATGACTTCTACTAATTTTTGTCCCCACAAAGAGGGGCAGAAAGAATGAAAGGCTGGGAATGGTAAGGAATGCTTGAAAATGCTGTCTTCTGAAAATAGCATGGCTCCCATTTTCATGAACTAGTAGCAGTTGTGATTATCTGTACATGACCTGCACAAGATGGAACCCATCATCATTCGGCCATGGATGGGAGGGGCTTATTAGACCTCCTGCTCTCCTCTGAGCTATTGGCTGTTACTGAATGCTGGAGGAAGTAGAACAATTTCCTTGGGGTTCAGCAGCTAGTAAGTTGTCATTGCTCCAATAAATAGCCTCCCAACATGAAGTGTGGTAAGGAAGTTGAAATCCTGGTCCAGTGGAAGATGTTAGCACTCAACACCAGAGCAAGGGAGAAAAGAAACCTTTAAAGACAAAACCTCTAGAGTATCAGAACGATCTGGGCTGAATGCTAGGAAATTAAAAGACAGGTTCCAATTTCCTGGTTTCAGCATGTGGACAGTTGGAGGTACCAATTGTTGATGTTAAGGAACCTAAAATCTTAGAGATGGATATGCATTCCAAGAATTTTGTTTGATAAAATGCTGAACTGGAAACATTACATGGAGATATAATTGACATACTGATATAAAATTTATGAGTCTGGATCTTGATATATAAATCTAAGCCAGACATAAATTTGTGATTCATTTGGACCACAGGGAACAGCCAGGATTCTGAGTTAAGAAAATGCTCAAAAGAAAGATGAGGAAAAGGAAGACTTTGCTGATCTAGGGATGATACTTGACCTGGAACAGGCTGAAGAGGGAGAGAAAGTAGTATTAAACAACACAAAGAAGCTCAAGAATGAGTGGGTTGTGAATGAGAAATACAGCTCTTGAGCGGCATCTCATTGTCTCTTCCTTTGCCTGGTCTCTTACATGGATGTCTCCCTGTCACTATAAATACGCAGAAATTTTCTGATACTGGGAGTTGCCAACATTGTGGGTCCCTGTTCTGGAGGGCTTCCCATAAAGATCTCCAGCCTGGACCAGTGTGGGGGTCCAGGCCAAGGGGATAGAGTGCGAGCAGGGTGGGGGAATCACCTCCGCTGCCTCTGCTGCTGCCTCTACCTGAGTCTCTGCTGTTGCCACCCAGTTACTCCCAGATGTTGCACCAGTCTCTCTGCACTGAGCCAATCCAGGATGGACTGGTGAGAAGCCAGCTAGCTAGCAAGGAGCACGGGAAGGGTCCTGAAGGCACTTCAGGAGATCAGATCTCTTCCCAAGTGTTCCAGGTCTTGCGACAGATACTCTTGGATCATGGGATGATTCTCGAACACCTTTACTTCTCTTGAATAGGGTTTTTATATACAGTTTTGGGGTAGGTTAGGTTCTAACAGCAGATAACCTCTATTGGCTTGCTCTGAGAGCTTGGAGATACTTCATCTACATGTGGGAGAGCCTGAGGCACTGTTCCTCCTGACTGATGGCCATAGACCTCTCTGTGAGAGGGGGCTGTGGAGGACTGAAACTAAGTGAAAGGAACCAGGGGTCCAGGAGCAAGGCAGAACACCTATTGTACTATTAGGGTCCAGGGTTCGAGGCCTGTGCTCGACCAGGTGCCCAGCTGTCTCTCACAGCCCACCGCCCCACACAATATGTCTTAGCTAAAAGCTTTTTGCTAACTAGCCCTCAACAGTCTTCCTTGAGCTTGTCTATCAGGAAGCACAAACTGCCAGTTGTGGTGTATTAGTGTGGAACAAATCGGGATACCTGTCTCCCACACTAAAACTGAATTTGGCCTAAGAAGTCATTAAATTATGACAGCCACAGAACACTGTAAATTCAGACTGATCATGCCAAAAAGTGATCGTGCCAGACTCTGGGAGACTTTCTTCAAGGACCTTGTAATTATAGTACCTCTCACCTTTTTAAATGTGATCACGGAGTATGATTTCTTTCTAATAAAACTCCAACCTTTTAGCAAGCACCTAGTGCCCATGCATCTAACTAATAACTCTAGGCAGTGGTAACCTAGCTTCCTCTGTTCTCATCCTCAAAGAATTAAAACCCCAAACACAGGGAGGCCAGCACTTCGCTTTCTGATATTGTACTCTGGACCAAAGCCCCACCATTGTTTGGTGTCCTTGGCTTCATGTGTCTGTGCCCCTCTGTCTCTCCAGTCCTCTGTCTCTTTGCCCCCTCCCTTCACTTTCCCAGTCATGTTTGACAGTCCCTCTTCTATGCAGGCCTTGCTCCTCTTGCACGCAGGTCTCAGCTTTCTAACACTGAGCACTGCACTGACATTCTACTCAGCCACGAGGATATGTAGGAGAATCCGTGCACAATTCCATGCACAGTCGGGGCTCAGTAGCAACAAATGGGCCAAGTGCTCCCTTCACAAAAAAGGAACTGAAATAGCATGCAGAAGAGTCTCTACTGCTCAAACGTTCCTTAACCAGCCTTTACCAAACCACCCTGGCAACAGCAAATCCAAACTTCTTAGAAGTTTCTTTCCTGCCACATAACCAAATACACCTATCAAGGCTTATAGGCAAGAGAATACACTTACTAGTTAGACCAGTTTACTAGCTTATGAGTGCTATAAACAGTTTAATACTCTCAGGAGAAGAAGGTATTCAGGCATGAAAGCATTTTTTTTCAACCCATTAACCTCTATTCTACTTCAGAAATGTTTGGAGGTATCTAAATAATATTCTGTTCCAAGTGTTCAAGCAGGGCGTACAGGAGGAAAGCCATACCAGTGTCCTTGGGCCTGGGTCACAATTTCCATTATTTTGAACATTCAGACACTTCAGGGCTAATAGTATCTTCCAGCTTTTTCATAATTTACACAGAAAATTGACAGCTATATATAAATCTCAAATACAGCCTTCCTTAAAATTTTACAGAACCGTCATCTCAGGTCTGCAAACAGACATCCTTAGAGATCCACTGTCATATGAGGGTAAAATTCCCTCTTATGTCTGCTCTGCACTTGGGGCCTGACTCAAACTCTCTTCAGTAGCAATCACACAAGCAAAAGGGAAGCTGAATGAGTACACTCTTCTTTGTCTTCTTTCTATGGCAGCAGCATATGGACTACATGTGGACTTGAGGCCTGAGGTCCTCAGAGGCCTGCCTACATTTCAAACTAAGGCAATCTGGGTTTATCTCATCTGGTTGGTTTTCACAGGACTTTCATCATTGACCTTGATGTATGACCTTCTGCTGGATTAAGGCAGAGGACTGTAAACTTCTGAGGATTCTAAAGGCACCAGGAACCCGTCCTGTGAGAGCAAAAAGCAACCCACAAACATCCATAGAGGAGTTAGCAGATAGAGAAAGCTATAAGACAGTATCCAGCAACCCAAACATGTAATGAATGAAGTAACTAATCTGGTTTCTGTTGCTGTGATAAACACTAGGACCAAAAGCCACTTGGGTGAGAAAGGACTTATCGGGCTTACAAGTTAGAGTCCATCTTGGACATGAAAGGACTACAAGGACTAAAGAAAATGTCTGATTTCATTAGAAAGAAATAGTTCCTTATCAGGAAGCTTTACAGATTCGTATGAAGTATGATCTTAAACTTAAGAGGTGATGCTCACTAAAGTCCAACATACGGGGGCCCGTGTGCACAGAACGGTAAGATTAAAGAGAGGCGGTGTCCAAGGACCACCAAGTAATCAAAAACTAGCAGTGCCAGTGGAGATTTCTGTTTTGCCCTCTTCCTGTTTTCAAGCACACTTGTCTGGAGAAACACATCACAGAAAGCTTTGACAAAGCTGCATTTCACACTTCTGGAGAAATCACATTTTCTCTTTCCGAGGTCAAGCTGTCACTTCAAATTCCTTGTTACTTTCAGCAGGTTTTCCCCTCCCACACACACCCCCATCAAAAATGTTTTCAATGAGCAAAAAAGAAATGGCTACATTTCTTGAGGATAATATCTCTTTCCCCGGCCCTGGATCACTTGTTATGCTATGGTTAATTCTTATATGTCATATCTCAATACTATTTAAAAATGAAAGGGCAATCTATTAATTCATTCTTTTCCTTTTGAAAAGTGTAAGTGTAGCATCCCAGTTAGAGTGTGCCATCACTTCAGCTGAGACGAAGGGAGAGCAGATAAGACCCGATGTTCAACCTTACAACACTTCAAGCCCCTTGGTCCAGTTCTCATTTTCCTAGCTGTGTGTGTTCGTTGTCCATGTCCCAGGCCCACATATTGAGCATGGCAAGAGTGAAGTCACGTTCCCACTCTCAGGATAAAAGCCTCCCTAGAGAAGGCAGATGAGATGTACAGAAAAGCACACCACTGATTCTCTGCAAAGTTCTGGGCAGTCCCCAAATATTCATTGCCAACTGGTGCTCACTACAGAGATCTTGCTTTTCCTGTTCAAAATGAGCTTTGCAAAATCAAGAGAAGTTGAGAACAGCAGGATAAACAATTAATGCAGCCCTGGGAAGTCACTAAGATGGGTATTCAGAGTTCAGAGTATTCTCTACCCATTCTAATGAACACACACACAGAGACACACACACAGACACACACATACACACCTACAGTTTATGCTCCAACAAACAGAAAACCGGTATTTGGTTTTGGGGGTTGCCTGCAAAGACACATAAAAAACTAAAAAAGTAAAGTTCACATTAACCTTGTGAGAGGCTTTGAGACTGGAGTAAGCCAGGAAAATACAGTGGGGAGGGTCTTTATTTTCACTAATAAAATGGTCCTGCTTTCATAATTATGGAAAATATTAAATAGCTTTAAAATGAAATTTAAAATACTAACAAGCCCAGCTACATTTATGTGCGATAGTTTAAATCTTTTATAGCAAATGGGCTTCATAAATAGTACTATACAGCTAAAAGTAAGTGTCCCTTAAAATGGTTTGTTTTATAAGTAAGTAGGGTGTCAACCTAAAGCTGAAGAAATTACCTGCACCTGGTGAAGTCAGAGATTGATATTAACTCACACATTGCTGAAAGGAGATTAACAAGAGATCAATTATAAAAACACCTAAACTTAGTGAAGAAAGAAAAGAAAAATGAAAGAGAGAAGGGAAGGG
>NW_021604962.1:902857-908493 GCF_004785775.1 Grammomys surdaster
TGTCTTACTTACAAAATGTAGGATTAGGGCCAGAGTTAGTCTGATTTGGGATGAACTGGTTTCACATACAGCAGAGAAGTTACAAAGAAATGGGTCCAATAGAGGAGCTCAGTACAGAACACTTGCCTAGCAATTGTATGCTTCCAGATTCCATCCATCTCTAGTACTGAAAACAAACCAAAACTAAACTAGAAACAGAGTATCTTTAACTCAAAAACAACACTGTCCCTGAATGTTTGTTTCATGCTTACTCTGTACAGCAGGTCCTAAGGAGTGAACTTTATTTACATTGTTTCCCTTCTTCCCTACCTCTGTATAACAGACACATACTATGTGCTCTCTTTCTGGAGAAAATGGCGTACACAGTGCCATTAGGTCTGAGCTTCAGATCTAGAACAGTCCTCCTATAAACTATAGGGAAGTGATACATACACGGAACTGATCAGGGAGGTCTGAAGTGCATTTCCAGGCCTTTACTCATCGGAGGCACACTACCCCTGCCCGCCATTTCTTCTCAAGATACTCATGGCCAAATCATTTATCTTTGTGTGTGTGTGTGTGTGTGTGTGTGTGTGTGTGTGTGTGCATATAGTGTAGGTGTGTATGTTCATGTACGAAAGATACACTCCTGTCATAGTACGCATATGAAGATCAGAAGACAAACAGGCATTGGTCCTTCCACATAGTTTAAGATAAGGACTCTTCTTTGCCACAGAATATACTGTGATAACTGACCCACAGGTTTCCTGGGATTCTCCCGCCTGTCCCTGGCACTGCTGGGATTACACATGTGGACAGTATCCCACGCAGCTTTATGTAGGTTTGGGGGATCTGAACTCAGGTCCTCACGCTTGCACAATTTGCACTTCACCCATGGAGCTGTCTCTATAGCTCTGGAATTCAATTAGTTAATATAAAAATAGTTCCTTTATCCTGTGTGGTTCCTAATAAAGTTTGTAAAACTGAAAAATGAATGTTTTAGAATGGCATTAATGAGTTGTATCCTAATTATAACCTGATACATGTTTTGTGACAGTGTCCACTAAACAATACTGAAAGAATTTGAGGCAGTAAGAATCCCACTATTCCATAGTACCTCTTTAACATGTGTGTATACCTTCCAGATGTTTAATGTGTGAATTCTTTTCCAAAGAATGGCATTCTACAAAACATTCACAATGTATTTTATGTGAGTTGTAGTATACTGATATAATCTTTATCAGATATGACTATGTTACCAAGTTACAACATGCTCATCACTGCCTCTCAGGAAGACGGCTGGAGCATCTTTCGTTTAAAAAGTTAAATGACTCCTGAATTTCCATTTATTAATGAAAGCAACTACGCCCATGAAAAAGCCATAAAGGAACAGTGAGAGAGACAATGTATGGGCCTGGCCACATGGGACAAAGACCGCAAGGCTGCATGCCTCTGAGATGGCATGGCTAGACAGTGTGCTATACTTGGTGACAGTAAACAAAAGTCAACTTATTTTCATGACAAATGCACCAGTAGATTACTCTTCATGAACCCATACCGATGACTTTAGACCTGTGAAAACTGAAACTTAGTATCCAAGTGTCTAGTAGAAGAAAAAATTTTCCTGTGTCCTGACTTTAAAACTCTGTTCCCAAAGCCATCATTCAGAGCCTTGTGTTGTGGTTTTGCCTTAGGGAGGTAACTGGATCATAAAGGCTCTGACTTCATCAATGAATTATCCATTTATGGATCTATCAGGAGAACAGGCTGCCTATTGAAAAAGGAGTCTCCTGGGAGGAAGGATGTCATTGTGAGTGTGTTGTGTATGGATTGTTGCCAGTCCCTTCTTCACTCTCTTTGCTTCCTAGCTAACATCAACTGAGCACACTCCTTCCAACAGACACTTTACCATGTATTCCTCCCATCCATGGTGCTAAAGGCTCAAGGCAGGGCCAAGAGAACAAGGCAGGCACTTCAGAGACCACAAGGCAAAAGAAACCAGTCCTCTCCCAGTTGATCCCTGCCTGGTATTTCATCACAGTGTCAAGGAAGCCAACACAGAATCTCATCACACCCCTTCTGATCAAAGCATTCTTAAACATTTTTCCTCCATCACTACTATGTGGCATTTATTGACTGGGGGACTATTAATAGCACTGTGACAGGTGCTACAGAGTAAGTTAAGACCGATGAAGTAAAGGAGACACCGAGAAAGGCATTAACAGAAATAAGTGTTAAATATCCTGACACATGTAAAAAAAATAAGATTATGATGATAGGTGCCAGCCTTTTGCAATAAGGGAGAGAGAATTTGGGCTCAGTTCCAAGTAGGGAAAGTGGGGACTATGGCTGGCAGCAGGGTAGTGAAGCAGGAGTATGAAAACACGGTAAGTGATAACAATGGTAGTGATAACAATTCTTGCTAAACTGCCCGACTGGAGTTACGTTAAGGGTAGCTAGGTGACCAGTTATCTCGGTGCAGGGGTGCTTGTGTGCACTGGCCTGGTGGGATTCTTGCTAGAACTGGCCTATGTAGGCGTGTGAAAAATGAGGCATAATATCAAAGCTTAAACAAAAAAAAGGCTTAAAGAAGTCTGACATAGAGATAAACTTCAGATATTTAGAAAGTTTCCTGGCACGTCTATCTTGAATTAACCTCTAAGACAGAACAGTGTGCAAACATGTTGAAAGGAAAGATAAGACATTTAAATAGGGTGGTGGAGGTCCAACCACAAACAATCGTTCAAAAGTGGGGACAGCAAAACACCCAAAAGCTAGACAGAATACTCAGGATGTGTCTGTGTGTGTGTGTGTGTGTGTGTGTGTGTGTGTGTGTAAACTGAGGATGGAATTTTGGATGAAAATTAGGACAATCACTGAGAAAACATCCATCTGAGAAAGCTAAATATGTATTTAGAATCCTGAGCAATAAAAGATAATTAACCAAGTTCATAAAACCAAATACACTATGTGCTGAGCCCAGGTTAAACAAATCATAAAATTAATACCTCTCTAGATATAAATTAAGCACAATACAATACTTCATAAATGTCCAGTATGCCAATACCATAGCTATACATAAATACTATGAGATATCTGATAGTAAGTTTTGATTATTGCAATACAGAAATGTGAACACACAACTTGTTAAATTCCCTCATGCTTTGTCTAGGGTGTCCTCTGAGAAAGCCCACTTGCACTCCCTCAGAATCAAGAAGGGTAGTCACCTCACCTCCCTACAGAGCTGTCCCTCTGTGCTTCAGTGTTATACCATGAAGGAAAGCAACATGATCTTACACAAAAACCCCTCCATAGAGTTTCAGCCACCAAACCTGCCTTTTAATAAGAGATATAATTTCTTTTTGAAGTGAGACAACACAACTTAACCACTTTAAGAAAATCCATGGATCATAAAGGCTCTGGCTTTGTTTTATGGTTTCTTTCTTGCAACCTGGCTTTAATAAGAAATTAGAATTAAAATAGCAAACAACTTCAAAAGACAGATTATATCATGGTATTGTTTTGTTGCTGTTTACAGAACAGGTATTTAAGAAGTCACAAAAAAAATCAACTTTTTAAAATGCCTGTCGTTTGTGTGTGTCCGCCCTCATAGTCAGCAACAGAAAGCATTCTGGGGTGCTTCCAGTTATGTTCAAAGAGAGCATTAAGGAGAAATGTCTCTATATTCACTCACTTAAAACATATATGGTAACACATATAACTACCGTGGCACACCGCAATTACAGCAGAAATAAAATCCCCAGTCATCATGATAAAGAATCCTTTCACTATTGCCCTTGTAGAAAAAATCCTGCCCAGAAAAATTAAAAAGAGAGACTACTTAGCTCCTGTTCATGAAGAGTTTTTTTTTTTTTTCAAAGAAACTGAATCTGAAAATTTGGCAATTTGAACAGACACACACACACACACACACACACACCTTCCAAAGTCAAATATCAACAAACATTTAAAAAACTGTTTAGTAACTGTCTACTCTTTGTCTCTTCAATATTTCATTTTATGTTTTTATTGCTAAAATGGAATTCGGTCATATAAAAATTACTAGTGTTTATATTCAAGTGAATACTATTAAAACCAAAATCCTGTTCCTGTGGTAGACAGATAATACTGTCATTGATCTTTCCTGTCTCCTTGGAGTTGAGTGGATACTCTGTACCCACGAGGGTACATTTCTAGCATGTTTTTACTTCTAGTATGTTTTTAATTGTTCTTAAATCCCAGGTTTTTGAGGGAAAATGTCATTTATTTTCTCCTTTTACCAATATCTTAAAATCCAGAGTATAACAAGTCAACAGAGTCTGACTGTGCAAAGGAAAATTGTGTCAGATACAGAGCTGATGGAAATACAGCAAGATCATTGACTGACTGAGTAAGGAGAAAAGACGACTAAATTATGTTTGTAAAGGGGATGAAGGGTCTGTGGAGTTTCAGTAGCTGGAATGACTGCTACCCTGAGGCAGGCTGAGAAAGCAGCAGGTAAAAGCTGAGACACCCACTTTTGAGAGTGGGGCTGCCGCCAATCAGGTGTGAAAATATCAATGCATTTTTCGACCTGCCATCTCTGCTTTACCTAACTTACAACACAATCTCTGTAACCTCTCTCAGGTCTCTCTTTCACAAAACCACACACACACACAAGGGAGCATGTCTGAAGAGTATGAAAGGAAACACAATGGTACAGGCTGCTGCTGTACAGCTGCCAGCATTTCTAAGCCGAGACTTGGCCACACCAGCTTAAAAACTGCATTTGCAACCGTTAGCATTAACTGCACAATACAACTTTATGTGCACAGGTGCTTTCGGGCCTTACTAATGACATGAGTTCCTTTTAGACAAACGTTAAGGTAGCTAAAATCACAGCATTATGACAAAAATGATTAGCGGCTTAAAAAGGGAAGTCCTATATTGCAGTTTGTATAAATACATACAAAAAAGGACAAGCATGTCCATGTGAAGCTCAAGGAATTGGTTAAAAGTGAAAAGAAAAACCTTGAAATGCTGGCGAGAGTTTCAAGGTATACAGTAGAGGCAAAGAGATAGTGTCTCCTTACAGCCCGTTTTCAAAGAACACTTAACTACAGTCACAATACACAGCACAGATATGCTTCAGGTGAGAGTCAAAAAAAACCCCTGAATTTCTAATTTACTCAAAATCCCATTTGAAGGCCTTTATTTTTGAAGAATAGCTACATTATTACTTCTCTTCTGTTTGTGAGGAATATCAAAGGGCCATAACCGAGCTGGTAAGTTATGAGTGAACCGAGCTACGATTGTGGTTCACTCACATGGCAATGAATGGAAGCAGAAGAGAAATGGATGATGTGGAACTGTGAGCCGAGGTTCACATAAAAACAGCAATAAAATGGAAAGTCCTCTGTGACACCGGAAAGGAGAAGTAGGCAGTGCATTCTCTCATGCACACCCCCACTGCAGTGCACAGAACTCCACAAATTATTAAGATAGAATAAGAGAGGAAAGAGCTGGAATGTCACTGCAGAGTTGCCTAGGACTGTGCAAATATTGGTAAAAGACTGAAAACAAACTGTGACATTAACATAGGGGAAAGGGTTGAGAATATTACAACTATTGTCTATTTAAGAAAGTAGAGTAGCCTTCGGCCCCTGCCTGGTCCCTTG